>NC_069075.1:35420942-35724511 GCF_025698485.1 Gossypium arboreum
TAATACAAATCCAAAATTAAAATTAAAACTAGCAAGCACGCCCAAAGACTCAAACCTAAAACCTCAAGGTACACTAACATTCGCTTAACCACCAGACCAGCAGGCCTATTCTGACACTAAATTGTACAACTAATCTCTTAAGTGCAATATTCTCACTGTTCCTATGTTCAAATCTTAAAACTTCTAAGCTCAAAATTCAAGGCGTTACAATTCTCCACTTCTTAAAGAAATTTCATCCCAAAAATTTCCAACTAACAGAACAGTCATATAAACAACTACACCACTATGCTCCCGCTGCGCACTCTGATTCCAAAACACTACCACACTAAGTTTGAACTTAAAACCTCACACACACACACAGAACAATTAACCATTGAAGCAGATACACACCTGTGTACACAATTTCTATGCTCAAAATAACATATCGAAACAATTACCAGCATACCTGTCTCAAAAAACATTGAGGACAATCTCAAACCCAATGCTCCTTAGATCCACATCTGAGACACATTCCTAACTTCCTACAGCAATCGCCCGAATAACGCCTTCTACAATGCTTGCAAGACGGTACGCTCGTACCACTACTAGTTCTACCCTTATTGTCAGCCGAATGCATCCTAACACGCTTCGCAGATCGAGGTTCCAACCTTAGAAAGCTGCGATCTCTCTTCTTCCCACAATCCTCGTATCTAGCCTAAAACGCTTCACTATTCTCCCTTATCTTAGCCTTAAACACTTCCTCTAGCACTTCCCTCACTAACCAGGTTAGTACCTTAGTACCAACCTCCAGATTATAGCTACCCAGAGTTGGCAGACTCAGATTGACTTCCTCCTCCTGAACAGTCTCACATTCCGAAGAAACAAAAGATCCTTATGATCCTGTTTACCCTTAGAATCCATATCAATAAAAATCTACCCTTTCAGAAGACAAACACAGAATCAGTACAAATCTAAATTCAAGTATTTCAGTTTCAAATTTCTACATAGACCAGCATCAGAGTCTCAGACAATTCACTTCCGTAAATCAGTTTACAAAATCCAAACCGTTTCAATTCCTATGGTACAGCTTTCAAATGTTTTTTTTTCAAAATCCATTATTTGCGCATAAATCCACGTAATAAACACAAGTCGAGTTTTTGCAAACCTGGCTCTAATACCACTGAATGTAACACCCCAAACCTGGCCTAGAAGTCTATACCGAATCTAGGAATACTACATTGATCATCGAAGTGATCATGAGAATATTTTACAAAATAACCCCTTTATTTCTTAAGTAAAACTAAACCAATAATTGTTAAAAATCTTCTATCGAAAAGTTACTAGTTTAAATGTATAGATGTAACATATAACGAAAATTTGTACCAGATCTTTATAAAGTTTTACAATTCAAAACCAAAACCAAATAGCAATTAATTTTAATGTTCGATCCTCCATGACTGTCCGAGACCTCTGCGTGCTAATCCTAACAACGGAGTCTAGAAACTATACTTGAAATAGGAAGCAGAAGAGGGAGTGAGCTACTCGAGCTCAATGTAATATCAAACCAGTTAAACTATAGAAGGGAAACTAAGAAACTAGAAGCAGTTCAGAAAAAATATACTTATAGACCAATTAAAACAACTACAGACCATATGTAACTTTACAGTCATATGGCTCTATCAGACACAGTAACGGTAATTCCCAGTAGTCACAAACTGGGCTTAAGCCCTTTTCTAGAATCAATACCAGTTTTCAGTTGGGGCCTTAGCCTCTCTCAATAACCATCTGGTCAGACAGTAGCAGTCATATCTATAGAATCCTCTTAGGCACAAGTGCTTTTCAGTCACTCAGTCATTCGCAAACAGTCAATCAGACATGTCAGACCACCATACAATCAATTTGGTCATTGTAACACATCTAGTCAATCAGATTCAAACAAATGCATATGAGTGCAGATGAGCTACAAAATGCACCCACCCATCCAGCCAACACACCTCTCCATCCAACCCTGTACTTACTATGGGGGTTGCCCATCCCTACACTCCAAGTAGGACCTCGAAAAGCCCATCCAAACCTTCACTCCATATGATGTCATCCCGGGTTGCTCAGCAATGATGATCATCAGCAATGTCCACGACCCTCAGGGTATTGGGACTGCCCTCGACCCTGTGGGAATTCGGGCTAACAGTATGTAGATTAACTGTCAGTCACGTAAATTACGCAGCAAATCTAGCATATAGGCTATACAGTGCAATGCGGTGAATTACGGTACAGACATGCAGTATGAATTGCCAGATCAGATAAAAGTACATTGCATATCTAACGTACGTGTGGTACGGTGTAATGCAGTAAACCACTATACCATTATAAGATGTCATCTTAGGTTGCCCGGTAATGATGATCATCAATGCAGTTGAACTGCCAGATCAAATCAGTCTTCTTTCTCTTCAACATCCCAACCCAAAATGGTTTATGCAAATGGATGTATGCAAATGTATGAATACAAATGCGCCAACTCAGAATACGATTTCTGACATTCATTTAGAAATCGTCAATCACATTCAGTCAGTCAGAAAAATGTACACTCATGTATTCCATATCAGTAATAGATTATTTGTACAATCAATCACGAGTATTGCATAAATCCAACCCAATTCTGAGTCACAATTACCCTCAGTCAAGCTTAGTTGAAAGTAGGAACACATTGATTTGTGATTGCAATAATTGACTTAAATTCAGAATTTGGCGAGTTAGGGCCACACGCCCGTGTGCTCCAGCCGTTGGAGCAATCCAAGCCGTGTGGGGATCCAAATGCTTGTGTGAAGGATAGTACACAACCGTGTAATTGAGGCACACACCCGTGTGAGCAGAGACACAGCCGTGTAACTCTCTGTCCAAAATCACTAAAATAAAGTGTAGGAAAGACACGACCGTGTGAGGGTCTCACACGCCCATGTGCCCACCAAACACAACCATGTGCTCTGAAGCATACGCCCGTGTGGAAACCCTAATCCCTAAATCAGCCACACAACCATGTGGCCAGGTCGTGTGACTCAAAATCTTAAATCCCTAATTCCCAAATTCACACGCCGGTATGCCCAAGGGACACGGTTATGTGGCACCCAATTTGGCCCAGAACCTTAATTCACAAATCCACACAGCCATGTGCCACGGCACACGCCTGTGTGGTCACCGGAGAGGTCACGAAACCACCCCAAATTAGCCCCGAAATCACCGTTTAAGCCACTGTAACAATCTCTAACCTTTTTCCTATCATCATTTATCATAAAGTGATGATTTCCCACCACTTCCATTGGCTAAAACCCGAAACTAATGGGTTAGCATACAATCAAGAAAAGTCGAAACAATTACTTGCAAAACAAAAGAAGAGTAGGTAAGGTTTGAATCCCACACCTATTGCTTGATCAGAGATGATGGCAGAAAAGAAAAAATCCCGATGCCAACAAGCCAAAATCGATTTTTGAGTATATTTGAAAAAAATAGAAAAAGTAGAAAAGAAAAAAAAGGAAAGAAAAATAGAAACGTGAAAAGAAAATGAATGAATAATAAAATAAATAAATAAATAAACAAATAAATAACTAATACAAATCCAAAATTAATATTAAAATAACAAACGCGCCTAAAGACTCAAACCCAGAACCTCAAGGTACACTAACACTTTCTTAACCACTAGACCAGCAGACCCATTCTGGCATTAAATTGCACAACTAATCTCTTAAGTGCAACATCCTCATTGTCCCTATGCTCAAATCTCAAAAATTCTAGGCCCAAAATTTAGGGCGTTACAAAAACCATTCTTACGTCATTCATCAAACCACACAGGCGTTTAAGAAATCGAGAAAGGATATGAATCTTAACCTAGCTTTATTAAGAACTCGTGAATTTTCCTTTCTTCACCTTTGTCCACAAACCCAGTGCAGGCGTTTATCATGCTAGACAAACTAAATTCATTAGGCCTTATTCCACTCAAAACCATTTCATGAAACAACTCACTGCTTCGCCAAAGTAATCAGTCTACACATAACAAGAAAATAATGCATTTCGTGAAACAACACTCCTTTTAGGTATATCCTCAAAGAGCCTCTTGAATCTCTAAATTTCTCGTATTCTGCATACAAGACAACCAAACTGTTACCTACATATTCGTCTAACTTGAACTCGTTAATCACATGTCCACATGGTATCTTGATACTCACAAGTGTCAAGTTTAATTATATTTTTTACACAATCAATTAGTAGAACCTCCACACCTAAAGACGTTTCGATCCTTGAGTGTTCAAGTCCTTGTAAAATTTTAAGAACTTTAAACTATAATTGTTTATGTAATTTGTAGCAATTGTGGATAATATTATTATATTTAAAGAGGTCTTGACATTCGTAGGTATATAGGTTGTAGTAAAAATTTAAAAAACATAAACCTTAATTTATAAACAATTATATTTTTTGAAAATGAGAAAACTCAAAAATTTAAAGAGACCTT
This sequence comes from Gossypium arboreum, assembly GCF_025698485.1. Taxonomy (NCBI): domain Eukaryota; kingdom Viridiplantae; phylum Streptophyta; class Magnoliopsida; order Malvales; family Malvaceae; genus Gossypium; species Gossypium arboreum. The sequence continues at coordinate 35,425,423 of NC_069075.1, forward strand.
GACACCAATGAGTGGAGAGGGTCCTATTAAAAACCTTAATGATACCCTAGCCTTAAATTCTATAAATAACCCATCCCATTAACTTCTTTTTCACAGAAAAACCAAATGTTCCTTATGTAAAATATATATTATCCACTTTTTTTATAATGGCTTCCCCCTTATTAAGATTTAAAAGACATGTCACTCAAAATGTAGAAACAATGGAGTATTGTCTAATGGCTCGGTGTTGCAAAAATTTGAAAATAGAACAACTTGATGAAAAAATCATTCCTCACTTAGATATGTTGGTTTTGATCACATTAGTCAAATTGGAAATGTTACTAAATAAACAATGAAGGCTTGAGATTATGTAAGAACCTCTAAGCTCTTTTGCTCAACAAGCAGACTGCTTGTTTCCGTGCATAAGTGACTATTGGATTTTGGACTTACCGAGTAGTGTTAGTAGCATCCAAATCTCACATCTCAGTTCAGCTAACTCTTTGTAAAGTTCGTTCTGTTTTGTAAGTTGAAATGGCTTGTACCTAGGTAGTTAAGGTGAAATATTGTAACACCTCTATACCTGACCCGATTTGCTAGGCCTAGGTACAGGAATGTTACATTTGATGACAAAGTAACTTCTATCTTGGAAAGATAAGCTAGGTTTTGTTCATTTAATAATTTGATACCACACATACACTATTTTTGCTAATACTATTTTCCGTTAAAGAAGATAAATTCTCTGAGAAATATTTTGCTTCCAATGAAATTTTCAAGCAAAAAGCTAGTTTTAAAACTCATGTATTGTAACAGCCCATTTTCAATGAAATCGGAATAGTAGTTTCGGGACCACAAATTCGAATCAGAATGAAAATTTATTTTAATAATATTGCATGGTTTGCATTATGATAGGAAAAACGTATGAAATTTTCAATAAGAAAATTTTATCGATTACATGTTTAATTATAGAAAGGACCAAATTGTATAAAATGCAAAAGTTGAGTTCTAGTAGCTATAAGTTACAAATAGCTATGGAATTCAAAATTTGAGGTCCTTATATGGTAATTAGACCATTAAGAAAAGTTAGTAGATATTTTTGATGATTCATCCATTGAAATTTATAAAAAGAAAAGGACTAAAATGGAAATGGAAATAAATAAAAGATGATAAATTAAATAAATGTTTAATATCATCATTTTATATCTTCTTCATCAATAAATTTTATGGAAACCCTAGGAAAAAGAAAGCAAGGTTGTCCTGTTTTTAGTAATTTTATATTTTTGAGATCGAATAACCTAATCTAGTTATTTTGGGGATTACTTTGTAAAAATATCAAAATATAAAAAATTTCCATGGATGAATATGCTAAAATTTTGATATTTATGATAGAAAATGAAAGGTTGTTGATAAATAAACAACTTTTACAAATAGAATTTTGATAAAATTATAATTTAGGGACTAAATTGAAAAATGGTAAAACCCGTGGATAAATTTTGATTTTTGTGAAATTCTTGGGCTGTTATTGTAACATGTAAAATTTAGTTAGGCTTGAAATAAGGCTTAAATTGCATGAATTTCATTTTCCAAGCATAGGAACAAATTTTGTCATTTATGAAAAGTATAGGGGCAAAATGCTAATTTTTCCTAAGAAGTGCATTGAGTTCAATTGAGTATGAAATGGATTAAATTGATGTTAAATCCATTTATATAAATCTAGAAATATCAAATAAAGAGTTTGATCGAGGAAAAGAAAAGGTGACGGATTAGTAGATTTTCATACACGAACAAGTGTCGAGGTATGTCTGTGTAACTTAATTATGTGTATTAATATGTTTGAATCAAATGTTGTATTTGTATGAATTGCATAAATGTTTAATGTATGAAATTAATCTCATGGCTGATATTGCTTGATAAATTAATCTTCGGAGTTTCCTGTTAAGCTCAATGAGCTTCCTGAATAAAACTTTTATGAGTTTCCTATTTAGCGCGAATAAACTTCCTGATACATCGCTCACATGACCATCCTGTTACATAGCTCAAGAGAGTGCTTCCTAATTATGTTCCCTAATTGCGTACCCCTGGATATGAATTGACAGATTTCAGTTTTGTACATTTTAAGTGTACTACATGATCATATCCATCAATATTACAAATAAATTCAAAGGGCAAAGTTTTGTTATGGCTAATTTGAACTTGAGATGATTTATCATAGAAACGTATATGTTATATGAAAATATGATACAAAAGGTATATGTGCATGGAAGTTATTATATGATGAACTCATCTTTATTACTTGAAAATTATTTAGAAATTTATGAGTAACTTGCTTGATTGAGTGAATGTAATTAGGCAATTGGTCAATTTCTTGGGATGCATGTTATTTGCATGATTACTTAAATTGAGCATAATTGGTAAGTTGAAATGCTTAATCAATTTTCTTTTCTCTGTTTTATAGTACTCGAAAGCTCGTTAATGTTGGAATTGGTCGGAGTATCATCAGACTATCCTCCAGCTCATTTTGGTATAAATAGTAATCTTACCTTGGTGTAATAGCATGTATAGGCTAATAATAATAAATGATGCATGTAAATGTTTTGGTTGTAACTAGCCATTGGAATGGTTAGTGATAGTAAATTTAATGCATACTTATGCATGAGCTTTAGTATATTTAGTATATGAACATGTATGGTTTAATATATTAGATGCAATTAAGTTTGGGAAATTTTAATGTAAAAATGATACTTGAAAACATGAGTAGATGTGTCATGCATAAAACTTGATCATTAGATTGAATTATATGCCTTGAATTGGATGGTGAATATATATTGAAGTGTTAATATAGGTGCAAGGTAAAAAGGGTAAGAAATAAGGTTTGAAAAATGACCTTATTCTATCCACATGGGTAGACACACGGGCGTGTGTCTCAACCGTGTGTGACACACGGCCATGCATATGGTTGTGTGGGTTGGCCGTGTGTCCCCTGCATCTTAAAATTAGAGAAATAGAATGCTCAGAATTGAGCACACGGGTAGAGTCACGGGCGTGTGTCTCAGCCGTGTGAGACACACGACCCAGCACATGAGTGTGTGTCCTGGCCGTGTAACCCCTGCACCTAATTTTCAAAAATTAAATTGTCCACATGGTCTAGCACACGGGCGTGTGGCTGGTCGTGTGATTCAAGTCAAAGAGTTACACGGGTAAGGACACAGGCTGGAACACGATCGTGTGCCTTACATCGAATGCCCACACTGCCTAACCACACAGGCGTGTGTCCCCTGCACTTACGAAAAAAAATTTGAGATTTCGCGAAAAATTTTCTGTGAACCAGTTTAGTCCCGACTCGATTCTAATATATATTTTGGGCCTTAATGACGGATATGAGTGACATTATTATTAATTGTGATTGATTTTTTGAAATGAATAGTAAATGACATAAAATAACTGTAATTGAACTGTAAACTCCGGTAATGCTCCATAACCCTTTCCCGGTGATGGATACGGGTTAGGGGTGTTACGTTTATTGGTATCAGAGCTATGGTTCAGCCCATTCTTGGACTATTATATAATTTGTAATAGTGTTACATTTCTTGACCATTTTAAACATGTTTTTCATATAGTATTGTCATCCAACCAAGCTAGAGCTAAATCCGAGGAAGCTGAGAGCACTACTCAAGCTTCAGTACAAAGAGCTCCATCTAGTAGTAGTAGAAGGCCCGTATCTGAGGGCTGAGGTGATGAGGTAAAAGAAGCCTTCTTTCAAATGATGAATAGGTGGTTAACTAAATTTTTAAGAACAACAACCTCCCCCTCTTGCTCCTCAACCGGTTCTTGACATGCCATAAGGTATTGAACTAGTTAGAACTGGTAAGCCTCCGGTAGATAAAATTCAAAAATATGAGGTAAAAGAATTTAGGGCTACTGCTGAAGATGATCTGAAAAGGGCTGAATTTTGGTTATAGAATACAATCAGGGTTTTGGATGAATTATCATGTACATCAGCTGAGTGTCTGAAATGTGTCGTATCATTGTTAAAAGATTCAGCTTATCAGTGGTGGAATACATTGATTTCTTTTGTGCCAAGGGAAAATGTTACATGGGAGTTTTTCCAAACAGAATTCAAAAGGAAGTATATTAGCCAGAGATTTTTGGATCAGAAAAAGAAAAAATTTCTAGAGCTTAAACAATTTAATATGGCAGTATTTGAATATGAGCGAGAATTCGTTTGGTTAACCAAGTATGGTAGAGAATGGGTTTCGATTGAGGCTGATATGTCTAAACATTTTGAAGAATGATTAAATGAAGACATCAAGCTATTGATATGAATTCTTGAATTAAGGGAATTTGTAGTACTAGTTGATCGGACGCACAAAGCTGAAGAATTAAGCAAAGAAAAGAGACAAGCAAACAGAAAAGCTCAAATTTCTAGTAAGAGATTTATGGGGAAGTCACAAGCATCTCTTCAAAAAAATCAAAGAAATATCATGATTATTTTACCATATTTGTGGGATATTCCAGAAAAGAACGAAGCTATTAACGCTCTAACCCGAGATCTTTGTCTCCATCTATAACAAGTGTTGGAAGTGTTGGTAACCCCTAACCGAAATGCAAACATTGTAATAAATTTCATTTTGGGGAGTATCATATGAGAAGCTGGGCCTACTATAAATGTGGTTCTCTTGACCATTATCTTAAAGATTGTCCAGAAAGGATTGAAAAAGATACTGATCAGGCTTCAAAACTAAGTAACCCTGCCTTGAGAGGTAGACCACCTCGACACCCTGGCAATGTTAGTGGTAGCTGAAGTGCTACGAAAGATTCAATAGTTAAATCTAAAGCAAGAGTACCAGCAAGGACTTATGCTATACATGCAAGAGACGATGCCTCTGCACTAGACGATGCCTCTGCACCAGACGTCATTACAGGTACATTTTCTCTTCTTGATATTGATATTACTACTTTGATTGATCCTGGTTCAACACATTCAAATATATGCACGAATTTAGTGTCTATTAAGATTTTACCTGTTAAGTTCACTGAATTGGTGGTTAAAGTTTCAAACCCCCTGGGCCAGTATGTTATGGTGAATAAATTTTGTAAAAACTGTCCATTGATGGTAAAGGGTTATTACTTCTCGGCTGATTTGACGCTACTGCCTTTTGATGAATTTGATGTAATTTTGGGAATGGACTGGTTAACTCAACATGATGTTGTGGTGAATTGTAAACAAAAATACATTGTGTTGAAATGTCAGAATGGTGAATTACTTCATGTTGAATCTGATAAGTTGGATGCTTATCTTACATATGTATTGGATACTAAAGTATCAGAATCAAAAATTAAATCAGTACCGATTGTTTGTGAGTTTCTTGATGTGTTTCTGGAGGAATTACCTGGTTTACCACTGGTTAGAGAGGTGGAATTTTCTATATATATTCTTCAAGGAACAACTCCTATATCTATAGCACCTTATCGAATGACCCCAACGGAGTTAAAAGAGTTGAAAGCACAGTTGCAAGAATTGACAATAGGGGCTTTGCTCGACCTATTCATTCACCTTGGGGTGCACCGGTTCTGTTTTTAAAGAAGAAAGATAGATCGTTGAGGTTGTATATTGATTACAGACAACTCAACAAGGTTACAATCGAGAACAAGTATCCATTGCCTCGAATTGATGACCTGTTTGATCAGCTGAAAGGTGCCACTATGTTCTCTAAAATAGATATCTATTCTAGATACTCTCAGTTGCGAGTGAAAGACTCAAATGTACTGAAGAAAACTTTCAAAACCAAGTATGGACATTATGAGTTCCTTGTGATTCCATTTGGTTTAATTAATACACTAGCGGTATTTATGGATTTGATGAACAAAATTTTTAGACCGTATCTAGACAGGTTTGTGGTGGTGTTTATTGATGATATTTTAGTATATTCCTGAGATGAAATTGAGTATGCTGATCATTTGAGAATTGTACTGCAAACTCTGCGTGAGAAACAATTATATGCCAAATTCAGTAAATGTGATTTTTAGCTTCAAGAAATTGGTTTCCTTGGACATATAGTATCTGCTGAAGGCATCAGAGTAGACCCTAATAAAATTTCAGCTATAGTTAATCAGAAACCACCTAAAAATGTGTCTAAAGTTAGAAGTTTTCTAGGACTAGCTAGTTATTATCAGATGTTTGTAAAATGGTTTTTAATTATAGCTTCTCTGATAACTTATCTATTGCAAAAAAACGTGAAATTCAAGTGGACTGATAAATGTTAGCAAAGCTTTGAAAATTAAAAGCTTTGTTGACTGAAGCACATGTGCTAGTTCAACCTGATTCGGGTAAAGAATTTGTAATTTATAGTGATGCATCCTTGAATGGTTTAGGCTATGTATTGATGCAAGAATGTAAAGTAATAGCTTATGCTTTTAGACAGCTAAAACCACATGAAAGAAATTACCTAATACATGATTTGGAGTTAGCAGTTATTGTGTTTGCATTGTAAATTTGGCAACATTATTTGTTTAGTGAAAGGTGTCATATATTCACTGATTATAAAATTTTGAAGTACTAATTTGAGACAACGAAGGTGGCTTGAACTGTTAAAAGATTATGATTTGGTTATTGATTATAATCTAGGAAAGGTCAATGTGGTCGCTGATGCTTTAAGTAGAAAATCCTTATTTGCCTTGCAAAACAATGAATAACCTGTTATCTTTGTTTGATGATGGTTCAGTCATAGCTACGTTAAAAACTAGACCAGTATTCCTACAACAGGTCTGTGAAGCTTAGAAGAGTAATGATGAATTACAAGCTAAACAGATACAGTGTGAGTTGAATTCTAATTCAGAATTTCAGATTGGGTCTGATAACTACTTATTGTTCAGAGGCAAAATATGTGTACCGAAGAATTCAGAACTTGTATAGAAGATTTTGAATGAAGCTTACAAAGGTACAATGTTTATTCATCCTATTAGTAACAAAATGTACAATGATTTCGAAAGGATATACTGGTGGCCGGGAATGAAACGAGATATTTCTAGATTTGTATCTAAATGTTTGATATGTCAATAAGTGAAAACTGAATATCAAGTGCCTTTGGGATTATTACAGCCAGTTACAATATCAGAATGGAAATGGGAAAGAGTTACCATGGATTTTGTGTCTGGATTACCCTTATCTCTGAACAAGAAAGATGCTATTTGGGTAATCATTGACCGTCTAACAAAGTTTGCACACTTTATTCCGGTACGTATGGATTTCTCTTGGGATAGATTGCTTGATTCCGAGATTGTCAGACTGCATAGAGTACCAGTCTCCATTATTTTCGAGAGAGATCCCTGGTATACATCTCGATTTTGGAGCAAATTGCAAGAAGGTCTGGGTATGCAGTTACATTTCAATACTGCATTTCATCCTTAGACTAATGGTCAATCAGAATGTGTGATACAAATTTTAGAAGATATGCTTCAGTGTTGTGTGTTAGAGTTTGAAGGTAATTGAGAAAAGTATTTGCCTTTGGTTGAATTTGCATACAATAATAGTTATCATTCTAGCATTAAAATGGCACCGTATGAGGCTCTATATGGCCAAAAAAGTAGAACTTCATTATATTGGACAAAACTCAATGAGAAAAAGATACACAAGGTTTCGTGAAACTGAAGAAAAAGTGAATGTAATTCGAGATAGTTTAAAAGTAACCTCTGACTGTCAAAAGTCTTATGCCGATCTTAAACAAAAAGAGATAGAATTTTAGGTCAGTGATAAGGTATTCTTGAAAGTATTACCTTAGAAGAAAGTTCTCCAGTTTGGCCGTAAAGGAAAATTGAGTCCACGATTCATTAGACTTTATAAGATTACAAAAAGAATTGGACCTGTTGCATATCGACTGGCATTACCACCAGAGCTTGACAGAATTCATATTATTTTTCAAGTGTCCATGTTACAACCGTATCGATCTGATCCTTCACATGTTATATCCCTGACAGAAGTTGAAATTTAGCCTGATATGACTTACAATGAGGAACCGATCAAAATTTTAGCATGTGAAACGAAAGAGTTAAGAAACAAAAAGGTGGCTTTAGTAAAAGTTCTTTGGAAACGACATGAAATTGAAGAAACTTCCTGAGAACTGGAGGATACCATAAAAAAGCAATACTCGAACCTTTTTACTGGTAATATTTTCGAGGACGAAAACTTTCAAGGGGAGAGTTGTAACAGCCCATTTTCAGTGAAATCGGAACAGTGGTTTCGGGACCACAAATCAAAATCAGAAAGAAAATTTATTTTAATAATATTGCATGGTTTGCATTATGATAGGAAAAACGTATGAAATTTTCGATAAGAAAATTTTACCGATTACATGTTTAATTATAGAAAGGACCAAATTGCATAAAATGCTAAAGTTGATTTCTAGTAGCTATAAGTATCAAATAGATATGGAATTCAAAATTTGATGCCCTTATATGACAATTAGACAATTAAGAAAAGTTAGTAGATATTTTTGATGATTCATCCATGGAAATTTAGAAAAGAAAAGGACTAAATTGGAAATAGAAATAAATAAAAGATGATAAATTAAATAAATGTTTAATATCATCATTTTATATCTTCATCCCCAAATTTTATGGAAACCCTAGGAAAGAGAAAGCAAGCTTGTCTTGTTTTTAGTAATTTTTAAATTTTTGAGATTGGAATAACCTAATCTAGTTATTTTAGGGGATTAATTTGTAAAAATATCAAAATATAGAAATTTTGTCATGGATGAATATGCTGAAATTTTGAAATTTATGATAGAAAATGAAATTTTTTTGACAGATAAACAACTTTTACAAAGAGAATTTTGATGAAATTATGGTTTAGAGACTAAACTGAAAAATGGTAAAACCCAAGGAAAAATTCTGATTTTTGTGAAATTCATGGGCTGTTATTGTAACATGTAAAATTCAGTTAGGCTTGAAATAAGGATTAAATTGCATGAACTTCATTTTCCGAGTTTAGAAACAAATTTTGTCATTTATGAAAAGTATAGGGGCAAAATAGTAATTTTACCTAGGAAGTGAATTGAGTTCAATTGAGTATGAAATGGATTAAATTGATGTTAAATTTGTTTATATAGATCCTGAATGATCAAATAAAGAGTTAGATCGAGGAAAAGAAAAAGTGACGGATTAGTAGATTTTTATACACGAACAAGTGTTGAGGTATGTTCATGTAAATTATGTGTATTAATATGTTTGAATCAAGTGTTGTATTTGTATGAATTGCATAAGTGTTTAATGTATGGAATTAATCTCATGCCCAATGTTGCTCGATAAATGATAAATCCCGTTTGAATAATGAAATGCGATAGATACAGTATTTTCCCGTATTGATTATAGTTCTACATATGTTGCGAACGTTATAGCTCGGACGAGCATCCTGTGAAAAGCCTTCTTGAGCATTCCTGTTATATAGTTCCTGCGAGTATCCTAATTGGTAGTGATCTTGCATGTGTTGCACACTACTGCAGCTCTCTGTGAGCGTCCTGTTACACGATTCGATCGGTTGTGATCCAACATTTATTGCAAACACAAATGCAACTCTTCATGAACGTCCTGATATAGGCTCTTATGAGCTTCCTGACATGGCTCTCTTGAACTCCCTGTTTTGCTATCCAGAGCTCCTTGATAATAACTCTTCGGAGTTGCCTGTTAAGCTCATTGAGCTTCCTGAATAAAACTCTTATGAGTTTCCTGTTTAGCCTGGGTAAGCTTCCTGATTCATGGCTGACATGAGCATCTTGTTACATGGCTCAAGAGAGTGCTTCCTGATTATGTTCCCTAATTGGGTACCCCTGGATATGAATTGACAGATTTTAGTTTTGTACACTTTAAGTGTACTACATGAGCATATCCATCGATATTTCAAATAAATTCAACGGGCAAAGTTTTGTTATGGTAATCTGAACTTGAGATGATTTATCATAGAAATGTATATGTTATATGAAAATATGATACGGAAAGTATATGTCTATGAAAGCTTTTATATGATGAGCTCATCTTTCTTACCTGAAAAGTATTTAGAAATTTATGACTAACTTGCTTGGTTGAGTGAATGTAATTAGCCAATTGGTTAATTTCTTAGGATGCATGTTATTTGCATGATTACTTAAACTGAACATAATTGGTAAGTTAAATTCCTATTATACGAACTTACTAAGCATTTGAAATGCTTACTCGGTTTTGTTTTCTCTATTTTATAGTGTTTGGAAGCTTATAAAGGCTAGAATCGATTGGAGTATCATCACATTATCCTCCAGCTCGTTTTGGTATAAATAGGAATCTTACCTTAGTGTAATAGCATGTATCAACTAATGATAACAAATGAGGCATGTAAATGTTTTGGTTGTAACTAGCCATTGGAATGGCTAGTGATAGTAAATTTAATGCATACTTATGAATGAAGTTTATTATATTTAGCATATGAACATGTATAGTTTAATATATTAGATGCAAATAAGTTTGGGTAAATATAAAATTTTAATGTAAAAATGATACTTGAAAACATGAGTAAAGGTGTCATGCATAAAACTTGATCATTAGATTAAATTATATGCCTTGAATTGGTTGGTGAATATATATTAAAGTGTTGGTGTAGGTGAAAGGTCAAAAGGGTGAGAAATAAGGTTTGGAAAATGGCCTTATTCTTTCCACACGGGCAGACACAAGGGCGTGTGTCTCAACCATGTGTGACACATGGCCATGCGCACGGGAGTGTGATTAGGCTGTGTGTCTCCTGCATCTTAAAACTAGAGAAATAGAATGCTCAGAATTGAGCACACAGGTAGAGACACGGGCGTGTGTCTCAATCGTGTGAGACACATGACCTAACACATGAGTGTCTGTCTTGGCCGTGTAACACCTGCACCTAATTTTCAAAAATTAAATTGTCCACAAGGTCTAGCACACGGGCGTGTGGTTGGCCATGTGACTTAAGTCAGAAAGTTACATGGGTAAGGACACGGGCTGAAACACGGCCGTGTGCCTCACATCGAATGCCCACACGACCTGAGACACGGGTGTGTCATTAGCTGCGTGAGCCACACGGCCTGAGCACACGGGCATGTGTCCACTGCACTTAAGAAAAAAAATTTGAGATTTCGTAAAAAAATTTCTGTGATCCCAGTTTAGTCTCAACTAGATTTTAATATATATTTTGGCCCTTGAGGACCCATATGAGGGACATTATGATCAATTATGATTGATTTTCGAAAATGAATAGTAATGACTAAAATAACTGTAATTTAACTATAAACTCCAGTAATGCTCCATAACCCTGTTTCGACGATGGATATGGGTTAGGGGTGTTGTAACACCCTAAACCCGGCCTAGACGTTATGGCCGAATCTGGCGAAGTCACATGAGAATGTATTTAATACCGTGTTTACCCAAAAATAGTTCCAATTACCACCTTTAACGTAACTCAAAAAACATATATATTTATTAATTTGCTTGAAAACGTTTCTTTATGCGCGGAAGCTAAAAAAAACAAATAAAGTTATTGTGACACGTTGCAGTTTCAAAATAATAAGCAGTAGTTCTAAAATCCTGAATTTAATCCAAACCGTCTGAGCCCAGAAATTACATAAATACTCCCAATCATAGCAGTTAAAGTAATAAAAGCATTAAAATCGTAAAAACTAGAGTATATGTAGTTGTGGTCACCGTCGAGCCCTCCGCTGCACCAATTCATCTACTACTAGGGATTACCTGACAGATAAAACAATAAAGGGGTAAGTTTTCGCAAACTCAGTGTGTACAACCCCACAAGCAGCATGCATACAAATAGATAATGAAGTACAGAGAATTTGGGCCTGAGCCCTTTACAGAATCGATGTAGACCTTTGCCCACTCAAGTGCAGTATCAGAACAATCGGGCCTTAGCCTATATAGCTATCGCATGCATAACAGATCAAATTATTAGGGAAACATGCCCACCAACCCTGCACACCATCTCCGTCCAACCCAACACACCATGTGGGGATAGAAACGACCCACCCAGCCCTACACACCAAGTATGGGGATATAATCAACCCATCCAACCCTACACTCCAAATGGTACCGTAAACGGCACATGATAGATACATGCAACATAGCTGCCAAATAATAGGCTAAAAGCTTTTCAGTCTTCCTTCTCTTCACAACAATCCCAACCCAATGCAATTTAACATAAATAACATGGCATGCTTATATACAGATATCAGATCATACCATCCTTAAGTCAAAACAGATGTACAAAATCAGACAGATACACATGCTTAAATTAACTTGCTTTTGCATACAATCTAGTAACAAATCAGAGTATGGGGTCTAAATAACGCTTACCGACCCTACAGTCAGGTCACAGTCGACTTGGCCGACCCGTGCAACCTTGCAGAGCATTTCAAACAAGTTGGGGTCACATGCCAGTGTCCCTCACATAGCCCAATTTGGCCTTGCCCGTGTGGATCATACGGCCTGGCCCAAATTTTCACATGCCCGTATGGTTCACCCGTGTGAGCCCACACGCCTGTGTGGCCGACTCGGCCCAATTGGTCTAGCCCGTGCCTCGCACACGACCTAGCCAACCTCACACGCCGGTGTCCGTCGTGCCCGTATGGCACGCGCATGGCCTGGCTCGTCTATCATACAGCCGTGTATCGCCACACGGCCTCCACACAGGCATTCCACACGCTCGTGTGGCGTCGACAGCATCATTTTTGGCTTTCACCGAAACGCGATTTCAGATTGATTGGAGTACACAGCTGGTTCTGATTGAAGCCTAACGAAATCCCGAACACTCCAGAACCTATTATTGTCAGTCGTAAGCTAAAATTTTAGTCTCTTGATTCGAATAATTTAGAATAGCCAAATCCCGAAATGAGAGATCTACTTACCTTCAATGAATAACGGTGATTTATCGCTGTTTAGAACTCCGATTAGTGATCCACAGAACCTTAATTATCCCCTAAGTAGAAAATTAAATCCTTCTTAAACGATCTCCAAAAAAAAACCTTACAATTGATCAAAACCATACTTACCGAGCCGGCGAAACCCCTAGCAGTACACCAAAACTAATCGAAAGAAAACAAACGGAGGAGAGGGGTAAAAGAAATAAATTTCGGCAGCAAGGGGTTTGGGAAAAAAGAAAACAGAAGGGAGAGCAAAGAGAAAAAGGAAAAGTGGTTAGGCAACATCTAATAAACCCTACCCCCCTTTAGTGTTTTAGTCCAGCCCAAACGTCCCCATGACTTAGCAGTAAAAATTAATGCCACACTTACGAGTCGAACTCGGGATCTCAAGCATAGTCCCTTGTCACTCAACCACTAAACTAGTAGGCCCATTCTGTTAAGTTCTTACCAATAAATTCTTATAAGCCCACTAACTAAGATTCAGGCTTTACCCAAAATAAAACCCAAAATTTAGCCCAAGTTAAGACTCGAACTTAAGACCTCGCAAACACCTCAGAGCACATAACCTCTTAATCCACATATATTTTATGCCAAAATGAATCAAAACAAAAGTTTGATATTTCCATACTAAACAATCACAAAAGCCAAAATTTTAGAAATTTGGGGCATTACAACTCTACCCCCTTAAAGAAAATTCATCCTCGAATTTTTACCTGATCAGGAATGGTGAGAATACTGCTGTCGCATCGAATCCTCTGGCTCCCAAGTAGCCTTTTCAGTGCTATGATTCTGCCACAGCACCTTCACCAAAGGAATAGATTTCGTACGCAGAATCTTGACGTCGCGATCCAAAATCTGAACTGGCTCCTCCTCGAACGTCAGATCTGGTCCAACCTCAATCTTCGCTACAGGAACAATGTGCGTGGGATTAGAGCGGTAACGTCTCAACATCGAGACATAGAATACATCATGTATACGATCCAACTCTAGAGGACGCTCCAATTGATACACGACCGACCCTACTCACTTTAGAATCCTGTATAGTCCAATGAACCTAGGGCTTAACTTGCCCTTGCAAGCGAACCTCAGAACCTTCTTCCATGGCGAGACCTTAGGGAAAACCAAGTCCCCCACAAAATACTCGATATCTTTCCTCTTCAAATCAGCATAGGACTTCTATATATCGGAAGCTGCTTTCAGTCGATCTCGAATTAAGTGGATTTTATCCTCAGTATCTGAAACCAACTCTGGACCCAGGACATGTCGTTCACCCAACTTAGTCTAGCACAAAAGAGTGCGACACTTACGACCATAAAGTGCTTCATACGGTGCCATCTAAATACTAGACTGATAGTTATTATTGTAAGCGAACTCTGTCAATGGCAAGTACTCTTCCCAACAACCTCAAAAATCTAAAACACAACCCCTCAACATATCCTCCAGTATCTGAATCACCTTCTCTGACTAACCATCTATCTGAGGATGAAAAGCAGTACTGGAGTCAAGACGAGAATCCAAAGCCTTGTGAACTTTCTACCAAAACTGAGACGTAAAACGAGGATCCCTATCGGAAATGATTGAAACAGGAACCCCATGCAGTCTTACTATCTCAGAGATGTAAATTTTAGCCAACTTCTGTAAAGAGAAGTCTATCCTAACAGGAATGAAATGTTTTGACTTGGTCAATCAATCCACAATGACCCAAACAGAATCCTTCTTATTAGGCGTTAAAGGCAACCCACTAATGAAGTCCATCGTTACTCGTTCCCATTTCCACATCGGTATCTTTACTAGTTATGGCAAACCCGAAGGTAACTGATGCTCAGCCTTAACCTGCTAACAAGTCAAACAATGAGCAACAAAGTCGGTCACCTCATGTTTCAACCCTGGCCACCAGTATAACTCTCGAAGATCTTTATACATTTAATTTCTACCAGGATGCATAGCGTAAGGACTACTATGCGCTTCCCTCAGAATCGATAGTCTCAAATCCTCGTCATTAGGTACACAGACCCTACCTTGAAAACGCAATACCCCATCACTACCAATCCCAAAATCAGTAGTAGTTCTAGCCTCAACCTGACGTAATCGTAACTCAAGGGACTTATCTCCTAACTACTTATCTTTAATCTGATCTAGCCATGTCGGTCTAACCTGCAACTCAGCAAGGAGAATTTCATCGTCATAAAGACTCAGTCGAGCGAACATCGCCCTCAAATCTGTAATAGCCCTACGGCTTAACGTATCAGCCACGACATTGGCCTTACCTAAATGATACTCAATACTGCAGTCGTAATCCTTAAGCAGCTCAACCCACCGATGTTGCCTAAGATTTAAGTCCTTCTGAGTGAGGAGATACATGAGGCTCTTGTGATCAGTGTAGATTGCACACTTCTCACCGTACAGATAAAGCCTCCAAATCTTTAATGCAAAGACAACTACAGCTAACTCCAAATTATGCGTCGGATAGTTAGCCTCGTGAGTCTTAAGCTGTCGAGATGCATAGGCAGCTACCTTACCGTCTTGCATCAAGACGCAACCCAAACCCATATGTGACTCATCACTGTACACTATGAAGTCTTTACTGGGCTCTGGCTGTATCAAAACTGGAGCTTGAGTCAAAGCTGTCTTAAGCTTCTCAAAGCTCTCCTGCTGTGCTCCTGTCCAAACAAAAGGAACTCTCTTACGCAGTAACTTAGTCAACGGCCCTGCGATCACCGATAACCCTTCTACGAAACGTTGGTAATATCATCCCAGTCCCAAAAAGCTATGAACTTTCGACAGATTCTTCAGCTGTTTCCAATCCAACACAGCCTCAATCTTATAAGGATCAACACGAATTCCTCCAGCAGACACCACATGTCCCAAAAAGATTACTTTCTAAAGCCAAAACTCACACTTAGAGAACTTTGCATAGAGCTGTTTCTCACGAAGGATTTGCAGAACAACCCTGAGATGCTCATCGTGCTCGTCCTCAGACTTTAAGTAAATCACAATGTCATCGATAAGCACCACCACGAACTGGTCTAAGTAAGGTTGAAACACACGGTTCATCAAGTCCATGAATGCCGCTGGTGCATTAGTCAACCCAAAGGGCATAACTAAGAACTCGTAATGTCTATAACGAGTCCTAAATGCTGTCTTATGCACATTGGCCTCCTTAACCCTTAGCTGAAAATAACCTGACCACAGGTCGATCTTGGAGAACACAGAATCCCCCTTAAACTAATCGAATAAATCGTCTATCCTCGAAAGTGGGTATTTATTCTTAATCATAAATTTATTCAACTGACGGTAATCGATACACATCCTCATCGTACCGTCCTTCTTCTTTATGAACTAAACAGGTGTTCCCCATGGAGACACACTAGGATGAATAAACCCACGATTCAACAGCTCTTGAATTTGAGCCTTAAGTTCTTCCAACTCCTTCAGTGCCATTCGATAATGGGAAATTGACACCGGAGCAGTACTAGGAATCAACTCGATCCCAAATTCTATCTCACAACTAGAAGGCAATCCTGATAATTTCTCTGAAAAAAATCTGAAAAGTCCCTCACAGCACGGATGTCCTTAACTAAAGAGTCCACAAAATTAGAAACACTGAAATAGGCCATACACACCCCACATCCTTTCCTCACTAGCTTCTCTGCCACAAACCCAGATATCACATTAGTCAAATAATTTCATCGTTCTCTAATTACGACTATCTTGTTATCCTCATCAGTCCTCAAAACAACTCTATTTTCAGCATAATCCAGACTTACACGATGCTTCACCAACCAGTCCATACGCAAAATTAAGTCCAACTCTCCAAACAGAAGTTTCATCAGATTAGCCAAAAATATCGTCTCTTGTACTTCCAGCGGAACGTCTCTAAACAATTTACTAACCCTAATAGACTGCCCCAACAGACTCACCACTGAAATCTCACTAGAAGTGCTCTCATATGGTATTCGCAAGGTCTTAGACATAGAACATGCAATATAGGAATGTGTAGAGCCTATGTCTATCAGTGCAACATAAGGTACATCAAGAATTAAAAACATACTCGTGATGACGTCTGGAGCATCTCTAACCTGTGCCTGGTACTCTCTGACCTCGACCCATACCGATACCACCCCTAGCCTGTCCTCGGCCCCTAGGTGGCTACTATACCCCTCTCAACGGTTGTGCAGTCTCAGCAACTAGAGCTTACACCTAATTACTCCTCAGTGGACAATCCCTAACTCAATGCTCAGTCGACCCACACCTCAAACAAGCCCCAGTAGCTCTCCAACACTCGTTTGGATGGCATCTATTACAAAGCTGGCACATCGCCACCCTAATAGGAACAGCAACAGTAGGCCCAGTTCTCACGGGCCTATCAGTCCTGACCTTTTTCTTAGGCCTCATCCCCACATTCGTAGTCTCAGAATCCCTCTTATCCTTCCCTTTTTCACTGTTTGACGCTTAGAGCGCTTCACCTCTTCGGCTATCCTGGCCTTCTCGACCAAGGCAGAGAAATCCTGTTCCCTTTGTAGAGCTATCAAAACCCACAGACTATCACGGAGACTATCCTCAAATCAAACATAGTGCTCGTACTCAATCGCCACCATGCCCCTCGTATAAAGGCTCAATCTAAGGAACTTAGCCACTGAACGATCACCCTGAGTGAGATTTAGGAACTCAAGTTGCTTAGCATCAGTGTAGCTGGCTCCCACATACTTACTCTGATAAGTGGTCTTAAACAGATCCCAAGTCAGTCGTTCAGGCTGAGTGCCCTCCTCAACGGTCAACCACCACTAATATGCCTTATCGCTAAGCAAAGACACAACCCCCTTGAGCTTCTGCTCATCAGTAAAGTCCAAATCATCCATTATGTGCTCTGTGGCCTCCATCCAGTACTCTGCCACACTCGGAGCAATTCCAGTGATACCCCTAAATATCTTAGCCCCATTCAACCGGATCCTTCTATAACAGACCCACGGTCTCCAGATCCAGTATTGACCCTAACAACCTTCTCCAGAATTCGCAACATGGCCTGGGACAGTGTGTCGTCCCCAGCTGCACAGTCATAAGACTCAGCACCAGTCTCAGTAATGAGTGACACCGGTGTCTCGCTAGTGTCCAGATTAGCGATCATATTAGATGCAAAGGACTGAGCTCGAATCCCTCTACGGCCTCTACCTCGACCTCTAGTACCTCGTCCACGAGTACCACGTGCGCTCATCGTAACTATAGAATTAATCTATATTTAGAAGTTTTATGCACATCAGTTTCCAGTTTTGATAATTATTAGCAGATATTTTATGCAATATAGTAATAAAGTTTCAGAGTCAGTTATCGTGAGAAACAGTCTCACTACAATTTCAGTCCACACTACCTATAGTGTTTTAGTAAAGTACTACCTACAATTGTCTCATTACACACACAACATTTTCATATAGATACAAACAAGATTTCAGTATAAGCATGTTTTCAGACAACACATATTAGAGTTTTAAAGAACTTACAGGATTGAAGGCTCAGTGTGCCACATACTCGTTATCAAAAAATATTTCAAATCGCTTTACAAATCATTTCTTAGAACCAAATTTTGAAACCCAAATCTACAGTCGAGTTTTGCAACTTGACTTTGATACCACTAAATGTAACACCCCAAACCCAGCCTAAACGTTATGGTCGAATATGGCGAAGTTACATGAGAATGTATTTAATACCGTGTTTACCCAAAAACCATTCCAGTTACCACCTTTTACTTAGCTCAGAAAACATATATATTGATTAATTTTCTTGAAAACGTTTCTTTATATGAGGAAGTTAAAAAAAAACAAATAAAATTATCGTGACATGTTGTAGTTTCAAAATAATAAGTAGTAGTTCCAAAATCCCGAATTTAATCCAAACCGTCTGAGCCCAGAAATTACATAAATACTCCTAATAATAGCAGTTAATGTAATAAAAGCATTAAAACCATAAAAACCAGAGTATATGTAGCTGTGGTCACCATCGAGCCCTCTGCTGCACCAATCCATCTACTGCTAGGGATTACCTGATAGATAAAACAATAAAGGGGAGAGTTTTTACAAACTTAATGTGTACAACCCCATAAGCAGTATGCATACAAACAGATAATGAAATACAGATAATCCAGGCCTGAGCCCTTTATAGAATCAGTGTGGACCTTAGCCCACTCAGGTGCAGTATTAGAACAATCGGGCCTCAGCCCATAGAGTTATCGCATGCATAACAGATCAGATTATCAGGGAAACATGCCCACTAACCCTGCACACCATCTCCGTCCAACCCAACACACCATGTGGGGATAGAATCGACCCACCTAACCCTACACACCAAATGGTACCGTAAACGGCACATGACAGATACATGCAGCATAGCTGCCAAATAACAGGCTGAAAGCCTTTCAGTCTTCCTTCTCTTCACAACAATCTCAACCCAATGCAATGCAACATAAATAACATGGCATGCTTATATACAGATATCAGATCATACCATCCTCAAGTCAAAACAGATGTACAAAATCAGACAGATACACATGTTTAAATTAACATGCTTTTGCATACAATCTAGTAACAAATCAAAGTATAGGATCTAAATAACGCTTACCGACCCTACAGTCAGGTCACAATCGACTTGGGCGACCCGTGCAACCTTGCAGAGCATTTCAAACAAGTTGGGCTCATATGCCCGTATGCCCTACCCGTGTGGGCCCACTCGCCCGTGTGGCTCACACAGCCCAATTTAGCCTTGCCCGTGTAGATCACACAGCCTAGCCCAGATTCCCACACGTCGTGTGGTTCACCCATATGAGCCCACATGTCCGTGTGGCCCATTCGGCCCAATTGGTCTAGCCTGTGCCTCGCACATGGCCTAGCCAGCCTCACATGCTCGTGTTCGTCATGCTTGTGTGGCACGCGTACCGCCTGGCTCGTTGATCACATGGTCGTGTATCACCACACGACCTCCACACGAGTAGTCCACACGCTCGTGTAGTGTCGACAACAGCGTTTTCGGCTTTCGCCAAAATACGGTTTTAGATCGATTAGAGTACACACCTGGTTCTGATTGAAGCCTAATGCAATCTCGAACACTCCAAAACCTATTATTATCAGTCGTAAGCCAAAATTTTAGTCTCTTGATTCGAATAATTCAGAATAGCCAAATCCCAAAACGAGAGTTCTACTTACCTTCAACGAATAACGGTAATTTCTTGCTATTTAGAACTCAGATTAATGATCCACAGAACCTTAATTATCCCCTAAACAAAAAATTAAATCTTTCTTAAATGATCTCCAAAAAGAAACCTTACAATTGATCAAAACCATACTTACCGAGCTGACGGAACCCCCAGCAACACGCCAAAACTAATCAAAAGGAAGAAAACGGAGGAGAGGGGTAAAAGAAATAAATTTTGGCAACAAGGGGTTTGGGAAAAAAAAGAAAATGGCAGGGAGAGCAAAGAGAAAAAGGAAAATAGGTTAGGCAACATCTGATAAACCTTACCCCCCTTTAGAGTTTTAGTCTAGCCCAAACGTCCGCACGAGTTAGCAACAAAATTAATGCCACACTCACGACTCAAACTCGGGATCTCAGGCATAATCCCTTGCCAGTAGGCCCATTCTGTTAAGTTCCTACCAATAAATTCTTATAAGCCCACTAGCCAAAAGTCAGGCTTTACCCAAAATAAAACCCAAAATTTAGCCCAAGTTAAGACTCGAACTTGGGACCTCCCAAACACCCTAGAGCACATAACCTCTTAATCCACATATATTTTATGTCAAAATGTATCAAAACAAAAGTTTTGATATTTCCATACTCAACAATCACAAAAGCCGAAATTTCAGAAATTTGGGGTGTTACAGGTGTTACATGTATCAATACCCTTATAGGTGGTATTGATACCCTGGCCTTGGTACTGATACATTTATTTTGTACTAATACCAATTTTAGCTTCGAAGTTTCAAAAAAATTCAACAAAAGCCATTGGTACCGATACCTTAGTTAAAGTATCGATACTTGCCTTGAAGTATTGATACCCTTGGCCATGTATTGTTACGATTTTATGGTTAGAAGTTCTACAAATTAAAAGGATTCCCTTATTTCCTTCTTGAACTTAATTAAGTAGTTACATAACTCTACACCTAAGACCATCAAACTTTCTTTCACTATTGATATTTACTAAGTACATGCCATATACTAATCCATAAATTCAATTCATACCTTTTTGCCTTTGAATCCTTGTAGATGTGATAAGATGTATCACAAATATCACCTCGAATGGTTCAAATCTAAACCTTCTATTCAATCTTTCACCTACACGTTTAAAACACGTGTTAAGCTCGTGAAAGCTTAATAAGTACTTATGAATTCAGATTTTATCATTTCTTTAAATTTCTATTTATCATAAATGTTATGACTATTATATTTTACGATTATATCCTATTAGCCAATAGTTTATACCATATTGATAAATTTACCTATACTTTGCTTTACTATTTTTCTTTTATCTTTTTATCATTTCACGGATTATCAGGAACAAGACTTTTATCAAAAATCACTTACGACGACTTTTTAGTTAGCCCATGCTAGACACGTTTGAATTAGATGGATACACAGAATATATCACATAACATGCAGCACAATAGTGCTAGAAGCACGAGCACCAAAGTGCATAACAGTAAGCACCAAAGTGCATAACAGTAAGCACCAAAGTGCTAAACTCATGTAGATCAAGATTAACATGGGAGTGCTCAGGTTCCTATCGCATGCCAATTATATCCACAAAATTTAATACTAGTCTACATGGGCATTTCATGATACTAGATTTATCATAATTAATCATGGATGTCTTATTTCATTACACTTTCTCATTCTTTTTGTTTAGGATTTACTATTTAATATTACATGAACATATAATCTTAAAAATCAATAATTTCAAAAACATTAGCTGTTCATTTCCATTTTAAGACTATTCATGATCATTATTCATAATTCACAATTTTCACAATCCAACTATATTTTTGTACTTATTCAATTTAGTCTTCATTTTCATGAAATTTAATATTCACTATTACTTAGCACTCTAATGCATTAATTCACCACGATATTTATTTTCACATATCAAACTTATATGCACTTACTTTTATTATTTCAAACATAAATTTCACAAGTTCACGATTTAGTCCTTAATTTCCACAACTTAAAGAAAAATATAATTTGAATTACAATATTCATGTATTTTTGTATTTTCTACTACATTCTTCACATATTTTTTCTTGTAAACCTTCATAACTTTTCGCTTTAGTCCTTTATATCATAAAAATTAACATTCACTAATTAATCATATTAAATCAATTTTCTTCCTTGTAACATTTTAATCAATTAATTTATTTCAATATCACATTTCATATATCAAAGTTCCATGTATTTCACTTTTCTTATTTTAACCACTTATTTCCTCAAGTTTTACAATTTAATCATTGTTATCATAAAAATTTCATATTTTCCATAATTTCACTTTTACAATTCTTTGTGCATATTCCATCAAGTCATAACACATTCATTAAACTTTTATCATAATTTCCTTATTCAATTATTAAATTATTTCATACTTCATTTTACCAACTTACTACCTATTACACAAAGTTCATATTTTAATCCTTAAATGACAAGAGAATTCATGGGTACTTACCTCTTTTCTATCCAAAACACTTGCTCTTCTCTTTATCACTTAATTCACTTTATCAACTTCTTATTTCCTCAACATGACAAAAACATAATACTTTCCTAAGAAATCTTTACTTTAGTGTCATTTCTATACTTTTCTAATACTATGAAACTTATAAACAACATAAAACCTTAACATTCATACCTTGTTCTCTTAAAGCTTGATTTTCTCTCTTCTCTAACTTTTATTTTCTTGAATCTAAATTGATATTCTTTCTCTCCATAGACTCTTTATCATTTTCTTCTCTTGGTAGTTATAGAAATTCCTTGAATTTCTAAGTGAAATTGATAGATTCTTTGTGGAAAGACCAAATTGTAAAGAGAAGAAATTTCTTTCTTTCTTTCTTTCTTATCTTTCCTCCCATTTATACTAACAATATATAATAAAATATTAATAAAATATTTTAACTAATTAATTAATTTAGATATCACCAACATCATCATTACACTTCAAAATTATCTTCTTGCTAAATGGTTATTTTGCCCTTCATGATCCTTCATAATTCCATCTTTGAATCATCAATTAATTTGGTAAAATTATAATTTAGTCCTTCATATTTCTCTATTTATTCAATTTGGTCCTTACATGACAATTCCATATCATAATAAATTGGGTTATTTTTACTCTTGGTCCTTCAAATTTCTTATTTTTACACTTTGAAACATCAAATTCTGGATATTTACACTTGAACATAAACTTTTCATATTTTTATGATTTAGTCCTTACTTTAAATTAACATATCTCAACATACTTCTTAATTGAATTTTGATAAGTCGTAATTTATACATATTTTTATCCCATGCTTAGCACATTTTTGGATGAATTATCATTAGATTTTTGGAATTTAATGCTCCTAATCTTTTAATTTCATATTTTATACTTAGGCGAGCATAGGATAGTAAAAAGAACAAAAAACGGGCCCAAAACGGAGAAAATGGGTCAACGTGAGAAATCAACATGGCCTGGACTTCCTCACACGAGTAGACCACACGCTCGTGTCTATTTAGCAGACTTTAACACGGCCTAAGCCACACCACACGGGTATGTCACACGGGAGTGTCCCTGTCAGGCCCAAGTCTAGTTCTATTCAGAAAATGGCACTTTGGAGGGTTTTGAGGCATTCTAAAGCCTATATAAACACCCTAGAGGAAGATGAGAGAACACACACGGAGTAGGAGGTAAGGAATTTATCACTTAATGGCATGTATAGCTAGACCCCAAACATATTACGGTAGTCCTAGAATCGACTAAACCGTGGCTCTGATACCAATAAAATTATAACACCCCGAACCCGAGACCATCGTCGGTGTCGGACACGAGGGGTTAACAAGCTAATTCAATCGCGAGGTGAACCTCGGATCTCTATCCGACACAACAGAAATTGATACCCCGTGTAATCTCACAATCTGAGAAACGTACAATTCAGCTAGTTTATCCAATGAAAAATCCGTACGCACAGGGATAAAGTGAGCCGACTTAGTCAATCTATCAACAACAACCCAAATCGCATCCTTCTTACTTGCTGACAATGGCAGTCCGGACACAAAGTCCATTGTGACTCGATCCCATTTCCACTCGGGTATCGTGATCACCAAGTAATCTGAAGGCACTTGATGTTCCGCTTTCACTTGTTGACATATTAAACATCTCAAACAAAGTCGGAGATGTCTCGTTTCATACCATGCCACCAAAACCGACGTTTCAAATCGTTGTACATCTTCGTACTCCCCAGGTGGATTGCCATTCGGCTACAATGGGCTTCGTTCAGAATTATCGAAATAAGTTCCGAATACCTTGGAACACACAAACGACTTCTGAACCTCAAACAATCGTCATCATCGATCTGAAACTCCGATTCCTTGTTCGGAACACACTCGACCCATTTTGCAACCAACTCATCGTCGACCTTCTGAGCTTCACAAATTTGATGTATCAATAATGGTTTGGCTTTCAATTCAGCTACTAACACGTTGTCGGATCGAACGGACAAGTGCACATTCATCGCTCGTAAAGTGAATAATGATTTACGACTCAAGGCATCCGCAACCACATTCGCCTTTCCCGGGTGATAGTCAATGACCAGCTCATAATCCTTTAACAGCTCGAGCCAACGTCTTTGTCGCAGATTTAAGTCTCTTTGGGTCATCAAATATTTGAGACTTTTGTGATCCGAGTACACATGGCACCTCTCACCAAATAAGTAATGTCGCCAAATCTTCAAGGCGAATACGATGGCAGCCAATTCGAGATCATGGGTCGGATAATTTTTCTCTTGTGGCTTTAATTGCCTCGACGCGCAGGCCACAACTCGACCTTCTTGCATCAATACGCAACCTAACCCAAGTAGGGAGGCATCACTATAGATGACAAACTCTTTGCCGATTCGGGTTGCACTAGAATTGGGGCTTCATCAAATAAGTTTTCGTTGGTCGAAACTTTTCGACATTTCTCCGTCCATTTGAACTTAACATCCTTTTGGAGTAGCCGTCATCGGCGTGGCTATCGTTGAGAAACCTTTACAAATCGTCGGTAATAACCTAAGAAGCCCCAAAAGCTCCGAACCTCAAGAATATTTCTGAGGCTTCCAATTAAGTATGGCTGAAATTTTATTCGAATTGACTCGAATACCCGATCTGATACCACATGACCCAAGAAGCTAACCTCTTAACCGAACTCACACTTGTGAACTTAGCATATAATTGCTTATCCCGTAAAATTTGCAGACTAACCTCGGTGTTCAAGATGTTCGGTCTCATTTCTTGAATAGACCAAGATGTCATCAATGAACACGACTACTAATCGATCCAAATATGGTCCAAGATCCGATTCATTAAATCCATAAATACCGCAGGGCATTAGTAAGCCCAAACGGCATCACTAGGAACTCATAGTGACCATATCTCGCTCAAGGCGGTCTTGGGTACGTCCAATCTCGAATTCGCAATTGATAATAGCCCGATCTCAAATCTATTTTCGAGAACACCGAGGCTCCTTCATTGATCGAACAAGTCATCGATACGTGGTAACGGATATTTGTTCTTTATCGTCGCTTTATTAAGTCGACGATAGTCGATCTACAACCTCATGGTTCCATCCTTCTTTTCACAAACAACACCGGCGCACCCCAAGGCGAAAAACTCAGGCGAGCAAAACCTCTATCCACCAATTCTTGCAATCGAGCTTTCAACTCCTTTAATTCCGTTGGTGCCATACGATATGGAGCTATCGAAATTGGAGTGGTACCAGTACCAATTCGATGCCAAATTCTATTTCCTGAACAGTGGTAAACTTCGGCAATTCTTCGGAAAAACATCCGGTATTCACAAACCACCGCATCGATTCGGGTTTCTTTTACGATTCCTTGTCATCGAGCACATACGCAAGGTACGCTTCGCACCCTTTTCTTACATATTTCCGCCAACATTGCTAATATTACACCGGTAACCCTTTAAGTCCGTAGACTCAACCCGAATTATCTCGTTATTCGCGCACCTCAAATCGATAGTCTTGCTTTTGCAATTTACAACCGCATCGTGCATGGTCAACCAATCCAAACCAAGAATAACGTCGAATTCATTGAACGGCAAAAGCATCAAGTCCGTCGGAAAACAAGAACCTCGAAACACTAGGGGACTTTTCTTGCACACTTTGTTGACAAGCACGTAATGACCCAAGGGTTTGACACCGAATTACAAACTCGAGAGACTCAATAGGCAAAGTCTTCTTGGATGCTAAGTTTTCACATATATAAGAATGAGTAGAACCAGGGTCAATCAAAGCAATCACATTAGTATTGAAAAGAGTGAAAGTACCGTAATGACATCCGGTGAGGCAAGATCCTCCTCGCGTCTGCGTATGGCATAAGTCCTAGCAGAGCACGAGCCTTGGATCGATGGTAGCATCTCTAGATCCTCTCGACCGCCACTAACATTGCCCACATTTCTAGGTGGCCTACCTCGGCGATGGTAGCACCCGGGTTTCCACTCGACTTACATTTTGTTCAAGCAACCTCGGGCAATCCTTCATAAGGTGGTCGGCCGACCCACACTTATAGCGAGAGCGATCACGGAACCAACAGCTCCCGAATGCCATTTGCCACAATGCGAGACACTCCGCCTCTCTCGGCGATCATTTCCACCATCGGCGATCGAAGTGACTCGTGTGGTCACAGGGTCGATCGCGTCCTCGTCTAGAAAAGCCCGGCGCCTCTAGACCGGCTCACATCATCTCGAAATCTCTTCGATGCTGTTGAAGAGACTTTCCGAGGACCTTTTCGAATTCTCCGGTTCCCACATCAACTTTTGTTTCTCCATTCTAAGCTCTTGACTTTACAAGCTCGCTCAACAAGTACTACGAACTCTCGTATTTCGAGAATGCCAACGAACATCCTTATATCATCATTCAGCCCATCCTCGAGCGTTTACACATAATAGCTTCAACGAAATGCATTCTCGCGTCTCGGCTAAGCCTCACAAATTTTCGTTCGTAGTCGAATCGACATAAAACCTTGCTTAAGATCAAGAAATTCCTTCGCTTTTGGTCGATGAATCTCTAACTGATATACTTTTTTCGGAACTCGGTTTGAAAGAATTCCCAAGTCACTTGCTCTCTAGGCACCACAGAAGTCAGAGTACTCCACCAATAATAGGCGGAATCGCGTAGCAAGGAGATGGTACAGTTTAAGCACTCATCGGGTGTACAAGATAGCTCATCGAGCACCCGGATAGTGTTATCCAACCAAAATTCAGCTTGCTCGGCATCGTCGCTATCCGTAGCCTTGAATTCAAAGGGCCCCATGTTTACGAATTCTGTCGATTGGGGCTTACTTGACCTTATTTGGTCGATTCTTTGGAGGTATTGTAGGTGCGGGGTTGCATTAGTCGGGAATGGAGGTTGTGGAACAGTAGTGTTAGTTCGAATGTATTGGTTGAACCAATCATTCATCACACTATAAAAGGCTTGCCTAGCCTCATCATTCGGATTGTGGCCATAGGTTGAGAGTCCGCGGTCTTTGTCCCTTGCGCGGAGCAAGCGCCACACTCTCCACATCATCAGCTATTGCTCGATTGGGATCGGGATCCATTGCTATAAACAAACACAAATTCAAATTGTCGTAAATCTCCACACTATCAATTTATCACTTAATGGCATGTATAGCTAGACCCCAAACATATTACGGTAGTCCTAGAATCGACTAAACCGTGGCTCGATACCAATAAAATTATAACACCCGAACCCGAGACCATCGCCGTTATCGGACACGAGGGTTAACAAGCCAAATCCACATATTTCACCCACCAATTTGACATTTCCAGACAGGCTGGAAATCTGTATCACTATCACCTTAAAAATCATATCTCGAGTTTCAAAACTCGGAAACTGATTCTGTAAATTTTCCCTAAATTTAGACTCATATATCCATCCATGGATTTATTTCTAGAATTTTTGGTCGGGCCAATTGGTACAGTTTATTAGTTAAAGTCACCCATGTTACAGGGATCGACTGCTCTGACCTTCGCGTGTTACAACTTGAATATCTCTCTGTACAGGGCTTTAATACTGGTGCCGTTTATTTCTAATGAAACTAGACTCAAAATGGAATCTGTACATATAAGGCATGACTCCTAATTATTTCTGGATAATTTATAATAAATTTTTAAATTTGCGACAGGGGACCCAGAAACCGTTCTGGCCCTATCTCACAATAGCTTTAATATCTCTTAACATGTAACTCCTATGACCGTTTCGTTTCTTCCACATGAAAGTAGACTCATTAAGGTTAATTTTAATAATTTATTCATTATTTAATAACATTCCTACAAATTTTGGTGATTTTTCAAAACCACACCACTGCTGCTGCCAGCATCTGTTTTCAAAGTAACCATTACCTATTTCATGATTTCCACGATTCAAATGGCCCTTTTTGCACACATAGCACAAAGTGTGATTATGATTAACCATTCCAATGGCTAATCCTTTCAAACAATTTCATACCCCATAATGATTATCATACAAAATATTATAGAATCATACTAAAACCTATATAAGCCATTTTCGCATGGCTATCCAAGCTTACACAAAACCGAAAGGTACATGACCTTCAACATTAGGGTAGTCCTATACATGCCATTTCAAAGTTCAACCAAAATTATACCAAAATGGAGGCTTTGATAGTGTAGATGACTTCGACTTTAATGATCCCGAATCTGCTTGCTACCGAGCAAAATCTATAAAACAGAGAGCCAAAGCAACGGAGTAAGCATTTTTATGCTTAGTAAGTCTCAAGCAATAAAATCAGCTTTAACCGAAGCATTACATTCACATAGCCAAATGAATCATTTCATTAATACACATTCACATAATCATACTTACTTCACCATCCCAACTCTTATGTTCATACACAAATAACAGCCGTTAAGGCCGATAACTCGTTCCATCATAGGAGCGAATATTCATACGCTCTTACTCCTAGCGCATAAAGCACACACAACACATACCTTGTTATTGGGAAGTTTCACAAGTGCATTAGCTGAAAATTTTCCAGCAAGCTTATAATTTTCAAATCACATACCTTGAGTTTAACCGGATATAGCTACTCTTTCAAACGCCTTCGGGACATAGCCCGGTTATGGTAACCCTTTAAAGGCCTTCGGACTTAACCCGGATTTCACAATTTGGACAAATGCCTTGGTCTTAGCCGGATGTAGTCACTAGCACAATTGCCTTGGTCTTAACCGGATGTAATTACCAGCATAAATGTCTTGGGACTTAGCCCGGATATCATTCAATTGCTCATGCACACATATACATCAATAATCATTTCCCATTCATATTTCATTTTCGTTACTAAGGCTCAAACACAAACATATCACTAGCATAATCGCCTTGAACTTAGCCCGGTATCATTCAAATACTCATACACACATAAATCAATAGTCATTACACATCAATTTTTCATTTCACATAATTCGAGTAGGGTCATTTCTTGAGGACTTACCTCGGATGTTGTCGAACGGCTTTGACGGCTATTCGATCACTTTTTCCTTCCCTTATCCAATTGTGGCCCTCTAAGCTCTTGAGCTAATTCAAACAAATTCAATTTATTAAAGTCTCGCTTGCTAGCCTTGGCGAATACACATATCATTGATTCAACATCACATAACTAAGCACTTTAGTCAATTTTCTTTAATTACGCACACATTCAAATTCTTAGCTCACAACAAGGTAGCCGATTACCTAAGTCAAGAATAGGCATCATTAAGCTTGCCTCTAACCGAATGCATGCACAATAATTCCCCTCATGTGGCCGATTATGCTTAGTCATTCTTGCATAAAATCAAAATAAATTGCAAGATTTTCACATCATATGTGTACTAGGCCGAATGTACATGCAAATTTCACAACATTCTTCAACAAACTTCTTCTTTAAACAACATATTCATCACTTTCTTCATAATCAAAATATCATGTGCAATCATATATACACATATAAGTGCAAGGTCAATTTCAAGGTGTCCATAGCCATCCAAAACACAAATTTTAACTAACATGCAAGAAGCATGAACCATGCTCATGAATGCATCATGGCTGAATACATCACAATCATGCCCTTTCAACTTCAATCATGGTTAAACAAAAAAACTCAATGTCTTACTTAAAATTGGTACAAAGAAGTTTCAAGAGTAGTCAATCCATCATTGCATGCATCATTAGCAAGCTTCACATTTAGCATGCAATGGCTTTAACACAATAACAACTTTGGCCAAATGCCATTTCCATGGCATAACAAGGATTTGAACCATGGCTAACATGCACAACAAGTTAGCAACCAAAACATGCATGAAACTCCTAACACAACCTCATACATACCTTAATCTTGATGCAAATTTAGCCAAATCTCCTTCTAGATCTCTTCTAAACCAAGCATGAAGCAAAAATCCTATCTCCTCCTTAGTATTTTCGGCCAAAAGGAAAGAACAAGGATGAACAATTTTTTCTTGTTTTTCTTTCACTTGCACGGCAATGGGGAAAGGATGAGCTATTTTTTGATTTTTTGTTTCTCATCCAACATCTTTAATTATTTTATCATTTAATTCATCATGCATTAACAAAACATGTTTCAACATGTTTTCTTTGCCCATAAACCATGTCATGGCCGGCCACTAGCTTGTTTTGGGGAAATTTGACATGCAAGTCCATAGTTTTGCATGCATGCTTTAATTAGTCATCACACATTTCCCTATTGTACTTTCAAAGTTCACTACTAAGTCCCTTCTAGTGAAATTCACCTTTATAACACTAAATCAATCATCAAAAATGTCACACATGAGCACACACATATTATAGGCATCAAAATAAATTTTAAATTATTTTTATGCCTCGGTTTTGTGGTCCCGAAACCACATCCCGACTAGGGTCAATTTTGGGCTGTCACAGAATTACTCGAAGAAAGCCAATTGATCCATCTCAGAAGCCGGATTCTCCTTCAAGACTGAAGATCTCCCTTCAATTTCCTTTAGGGGTTTTTAGGTGTCTTTATATTTTATTATTATTATTCTTCTGAGATGTTGTCTTTTACACATACGAACTGAATCCCCCAAATACCTAAGGGGGATGAAACCTAAGATGGATCTTGTTACTATATTCTGAATTATATGATAAATACTTGATTTGTTCTTAATTATGTGTTCTTAATTCTTGCTTTAATATTCCAGGATATTGATTCAAGTATTGATGTGCTTATTCAGAGGAGCAAAAGTCCCTGTCTAAGAGTAGATCTAGCATAATTAAGCGGAGCTGATTGCACCCCTAGACATAGGGCGACATAAATCTGTCAGATTAGGGTCAAACCTAATAAAGGAACCCATAGATCGAGTTAATGCAACACTAGGGGTTTTAATTAGAAAGAAATTGCAATTAATCAACCTAGGGTTAGACGTTGTTAGTCTCGAGAGAGATAATAATATAAATTAGGGATTTTTACGGATCGAGTCAAGTGAATGAATCATCTAATTTAGAGTCAAATAACTAGTGAAGTCTAGGTGGATTCTTCCTTGGGTATTGTCTAAATCAATCAGTTTCCCCGAAAGTATTTCCCCAATTTACTTTCTGTGCATTCTTAGCTTAATTAATTAGTTTAGATAAAGCAAATCCCTTTATTTTTAGGCTAGATAATAAAAAGAAGGTTAATACTATTACTTTTAGTTCTTGTGGGTTCGACATTCCGGTCCTGCTATAAGCTATACTACTGTTCGATAGGTGCGCTTGCCTTTATCGTGATAATAGTTAGTTTCCAAGTACAATCAATTATAAATATAAAACTTATCACGCACATCAAGTTTTTGGAGCCGTTGTCGGGAACTAAGATATTAGAAACGCTTAATTTTTATTGCTTTGGCCATTTATTTTATTGCAAGTTAAATTTTATTTTAATTTTGTTTTTATTACTAAATTTTCTTTTATTTTCTTCTGGCAGGTTTTTATAGTTTATGACTAGAAGAAACCCGTCAGGACCATTACTTTTTGACAGTGATATCGAAAGCACAGCTCGCAAAAACCAAAGAGAAATAAGGCGAAGCCTAAGATACATAGCGGAAGAGCGAGAGGATGGTATTCACACCACAACCGAGGAGATGGCTAAAAATCAAGAAAATTCGCTACCTCCTGTAATTGCTGCTGATCCAGTAAACCAGAATCCTGCTCCTCGTACTATGTATGATTATGCTAAACCTAATATAATAAGAACTGAATCGAGTATAGTTAGACCTGCTGTTGCTGTAAATAATTTTGAACTAAAACCTAACACGATTTAAATGATACAACAGTTTGTTCAGTTTGATGGTTTGCAGGACGAGGATCCAAACACTCATTTGAAAAATTTTCTGGAGTTCTGCGACACTTTTAAGATCAATTGCATTTCTGACGATGCCATACGTCTTCAGTTGTTTCCATTCTCATTGAGGAACAAAGCTAAACAATGGTTGAACTCGTTACCACGATGGTCAATCACAACTTGGGAGCAAATGACCAAAAAAATTTTACTAAAATATTTTCTGCCGGCTAAAACAGCTAAATTGAGGAATGATATCTCTTCTTTTGTGCAGATGAATCTAGAAGCTCTTTATGATTCATGGCAGAGATACAAGGACCTATTGAGAAGGTGCCCTCACCATGGGTTACCTTTATGGTTACAAGTTCAGACTTTTTACAACTGTGTGAACCCCTCAACAAGGAAACTTATCGACGTAGCCGCCAATGGAACTTTAAACAATAAAACACCTGAATAGGCTTATGAATTTATTGAAGAGATGTCACTGAATAACTATCAGTGGCAAGTCATGAGAACAAAGCCGATAAAAGCAGCTGGGGTTTTCAACCTCGACGCGGTTACTATGCTATCAAACTAGGTAGAACTTTTAAATAAAAAGATTGATGGTTTATATGGTTTTACTTAGGTACATCTAGTAATGAGGTGTGATTCAAAT
The DNA here is from genome assembly GCF_025698485.1 of Gossypium arboreum. Lineage (NCBI taxonomy): Eukaryota > Viridiplantae > Streptophyta > Magnoliopsida > Malvales > Malvaceae > Gossypium > Gossypium arboreum. The sequence continues at coordinate 35,458,530 of NC_069075.1, forward strand.
GGAGGAATGCACAACCCAGATTATCCACCCTTCAACCCTAACACCGAGGAGGAACAAGTCCACTATATGGGTAATAACACTAGACCTCAAAATAACCCATATAGTAACACTTATAATGTAGGTTGGAGGAACCATCCCAACTTCTCATGGGGTGCCCAAGGAAATAAAAAGCCACAACATCCTCCAGGTTTTCAACAACCACCTTACTAGCAGGAAAAGAAGCTGAACCTTGAGGAGATGCTAACGAAATTCATCTCGGTGTCAGAAATTCGTTTTTAGAAAACCGAAACAACACTTAAGAATTAACAAGCGTCGATCCAAGGGCTCGAAACTCAGATAGGCCAGCTTGCTAAATTGATTTCTAAACGACCACAAGGTAGCTTGCCGAGTAATACTGAATCTAACCCAAGGGAATAGCTTAATGCGATTACTGTTCGACAGGAGGAAGGGTTAGTTGAACCAGAACCAGAATCGAGGCAAGAAATTGTGGTAAGTAAAGGTAAAAGTGAGGTGGACCACAGTGAGCGAAAAATCGGTAAGTAAAGAGTACAAACCTCGTGTGCCATACCCCAGTGCCACAAGGAAAGACCACACAGACGAACAATTTGGTAAATTTCTTAAATTATTAAAGAAATTACATATTAACTTACCGTTTATTGAAGCTCTTTCGCAGATGCCAAACGCAGTTAAATTTTTAAAGGAGCTTTTGGAAAATAAGTGAAAGTTGGATGAGGCGTCGCATGTGGAGTTAAGCGCAGTTTGCTCAACCGTTCTATAAAATAAGCTACCCAACAAATTGAAAGATCAAGAGAGTTTTACGATTCCTTGTTTAATTGGTAGATTAAACGTTAACAATGCTTTGGCTGATTTAGAGGCTAGTATTAATGTCATGCCCTATAAAATGTTTAAACAACTAAGTCTTGGGAAACCCAAACAAACTAGGATGAGCATTCAATTAGCAGATAAAACAATCAGATTTCCTAGGGGTATTATTGAAGATGTACTTGTTAAAATTGACAAATTTATATTCCCAATTGATTTTGTTGTTCTAGACATAGAAGAGGATAGTGACGTGTCTTTAATTTTAGGAAGCCCCTTTTTAGCAACTATTAGAACTATTATTGATGTTGGTACAGGTGAACTCACACTTCGTGTGGTTGATGAAACAATCACTCTTCAAGCTCGTAATTCGAATAACACATTGAATATCGAGGGTGGTTGTATAAATCATGCTACTAATACTGATCATGTGGTGCAACCTTTTTTGCAGGAAACGCGTTCGAAGAGCATACATGAGCCATGTTCAAGTAACAAAAAAAGACCCATCTATGAAGAACAAAGGCTACAGATCGAGGAACTAGATGAATGGCGGACACAAAAACTGAGAACACATGATAAACCAAAACCACACCATGATGGACTCAATGTTTCACCAAATCAACTTAAGGTTGGAGACAAAGTACTATTAGATACAGCAGACCCTCATATTACCACTTCTGAACCCAATGGAGCAATCCCTTTTACGGTACTTAACATTTTTCCATACGGTACAGTCGAGGTAACTCATTCCAAATTTGGCACTTTTAATGTAAATAGTACTCATCTAAAACATTATTTTGATAAAATTGATAGTAGGAATGAGGAGTGTAAACTCCTCGCACCACCATGACCACGCAACAGAGAGGTAAGTCGAGCTTAGACTCTAAATAAGTGCTTCTCGGGAGGCAACTCGAGCACTAACGATGTTGATTTCTTTAAATTTTAGTTTTTACCATCTAAATCATTAACTGAGTCCTTGAACACAGGTTTTCCAAATCCACACAGCTAGGTACACGGGTGTGCCTTAGGCCGTGCTCATACCACAGGCGGCGACACGGTCGTGTGATATGACATTGTAAAAATAAAGCAAAATTTTTCCCAAAACACTAGATTCGATACGTTGCCATGGCCGTGCGACATGGCCGTGGGCAATCCTATGAAATCAACACGGGCGTGCAACACACCCATGTCTATAAGCCGTGGTAGAAACTGAGAAATTAACATGGGCGTGCGACACTCCCGTGCCCATCACCCATGGTCAAAACTATCAAAATAACACGGGCGTGCGCATATATACACGGGTGTGGAAGAAGCGAACGAAGCAAGACACGGCCGTGTGACACAACTGTGTGCACCAACATTCCCAAAGAACACGGATGAGGGTCGAATTCCAGACGCGCCCAAATTTGAAAACCACGAAACACACGGGCTGAAATAAGGGCTTTATTTTTACTTTTATCTTTATTTTTATTTAAATTTTGTTTTCTCTTATTTATGTTTGAAGACTTATATTTTATAACTCCGCTTATCTTTATACTATTATCAAATTAAACTTTAATTCTCTTCTACAGTGGTGTTTATTGTCTTATTAGTAACTCAGAATCATGCCTTTCATTTGACTTTATCTTCAATTCTCGCTCTCGCTAATCCAAGGATTTCATCCACAATTTTAGGGCAATTTCACTTCTCCCCCTCTCTTTTGATATTATCTTTATATTGCTATCTTTTTACATTGAGAACAATATACAGCTTAAGTGTAGGGAGGTTATTTATGTGATTATCAGAAAATCCCTGAATTTTTATCTTGTTCTCAAATAATTTTCTCATATCATTATTGGAATAAATTTTGATTGATTTATGATTCTTATTGATATGTTCTAAATTAAATCATAGGTAACAGTGCATTGATTGTTTAAACTTTAAGACATTAGAGAATTGAGTATGATAAGTTGAAACTTTTGAAAATTAAAATTACTAGGTTGTTTCCCTAAATTGACGTATTAACTTGAAGTTTTGAATTTACCGGTTTGACATCAAATACCCATAATTTTCGTGAGATTTTGAGCCTTTTAAGAGCATATATCTTTCTTGCCAACTAATTTTATTGGTTATGAGTGTGTCAACATTGAATTGTTATTCTAGAACTTGCATCGATTATACATGTCGAAACGACACCTTTGATTTGACATACTAAAATGATAAAGGCACTTAGGTTTTAACCCATTTACCCCATAAAAAGCCTACCCACATAATTGACCCCTAGTGAACCCCTTTGGACCTTAACTCTTTATTCTTAATTTTCCCCTTAATAATAACCTATAACTTAACTCTTTTTTTTAATTATTCATTAAGAATTTTTCTCATTTTTATTAACTCCTTTTTTATCAAGATTTAATTTGATTTATTACCTAGCTAGGTTCGTTCTTTTTAGTCCCTGAATTATTTCTTATAATGTACTTTCCACATTTATGCTTATTCTTAAAAAAAAAAAGAAAACAACATACATACATACATATTAGTAGTAATTCTTTATTTTGAGCTTAAGTATTTAATTCCATAGTCTGAAAAGAAGCTCACGTTTATTCAATTAATGATTAGTTATTTTTCCAGTTAGGTAATTCATCAAGTTAATCTCGATTCTAACCGTTTCTTTTTTAGCCTTTATCCGCACTTTAACCCAAAGCCCGTTACAACCCTTCAAAGAGCTTTTGATTTGTGTATCATCTCATTTATAGCGGTGGAGATTTGATTTTCATGCAAGCCTATGGTAATAACTTTTCATGTTTGACTAATGAGTGCTTAATTTGAACCTTAAACACATTGAGTGAACCTTTAGTGAGGATGTCAACCATTGTCAATTTGGAATCAAAGATAATTACTTAGATAAAGGGGGATCCCTATAATTTTATGATTAAAATGCTCGACTTTGACTATTTGAAACTTTAATGTTCTTTTAGTTAAATTTTCAATGCATGACTACTTGTGGATTATTTTGAAACATTATTGATGAAAATTATGAGTTGAGAAGAATTTATTTTGATTATGAGTTGAGGATTTTGCTTGAGGACAAGCAAATGCTTAAGTGTGGGGGTATTTGATAAGTCGTAATTTATACATATTTTTATCCCATGCTTAGCACATTTTTGGATGAATCATCATTAGATTTTTGGAATTTAATGCTCCTAATCTTTTAATTTCATGTTTTATACTTAGGGGAGCATAGGATAGTAAAAAGAGCGAGAAACGAGCCAAAAACGGAGAAAATGGGTCAACGTGAGAAATCAACACGGCCTAGACTTCCTCACACGAATAGACCATGCGCCATGTCTATTTAGCAGACTTTAACACGGCCTAAGCCATACCACACGAGCGTGTCACACGGGCGTGTCCTTGTCGGGCCCAAGTCTAGTTCTATTCGAAAAAGGGCACTTTGGAGGGTTCTGAGGCATTCTAAAGCCTATATAAACACCCTAGAGGAGGATGAGAGAACACACACAGAGTATGGGGCAAGGAATTACTTGAATAAAGCCGATTGATAAATCTCAGAAGCCAGATTCTCCTTCAAAACTGAAGATCTCCCTTCAATTTCCTTCAGGGGTTTTTGGGTGTCTTTATGTTTTGTTATTATTATTCTTCTGAGATGTTGTCTTTTACGCATATGAACTAAATCCCCTAAATACCTAAGGGGGATGAAACCTAAGACGGATCTTGTTACTATATTCTGAATTATATGATAAATACTTGATTTATTCTTAATTATGTGTTCTTAATTCTTGCTTTAATATTCCAGGATATTGATTCAAGTATTGATGTGCTTATTCAGAGGAGCAAAAGTCCCTGTCTAAGAGTACATCTAACATAATTAAGCAGAGTTTATTGCACCCCTAGACATAGGGCGACATAAATCTGCCAGATTAGAGTCAAACCTAATAAGGGAATCTATAGATCGAGTTAATGCAACACTAGGGGTTTTAATTAGAAAGAAATTTCAATTAATCAACTGGGGTTAGACATTATTAGTCTCGAGAGAGATAACAATATAAATTAGGAATTTCTATGGATCGAGTCAAGTGAATAAATCGTCTAATTTAGAGTCAAATAACAAGTGAAGTCTAGGTGGATTCTTCTTTAGGTATTGTCTAAATCAATCAGTTTCCCCAAAAGTATTTCCCCAATTTACTTTCTGTGCATTCTTAGCTTAATTAATTAGTTTAGATAAAGCAAATCCCCTTATTTTTAGGCTAGATAATAAAAAGAAGGTTAATACTAGTACTGTTAGTTCCTGTAGGTTTGACATTCCGGTCCTGCTATAAGCTATACTACTATTCGATAGGTGCACTTGCCTTTATCGTGATAATAGTTAGTTTCCAAGTACGATCAATCATAAATATAAAACTTATCACGCACATCAAATTTTCCTTAACATCACTTGACTTTCTCTTTGATCATCTTTATATCCTTTTCTCACTTTATTGAAAAATCAATTATACACTATTTCAATCTACTACTACTTTTATAATATATAAATTATTGGGTTGGTACAAATATTGAGTCTTAATGATGTGTTACTTTATTAGCATAGTTATAAGTATGTTTTGGTCATTTTGTGACTTTTCGTCATAGCATTTAGCTATGTATATATGAGCTTTGGTATTGTTATATAGCTAATTACATATATCATTATAGGATGCATTAGCCGTGATGATTGCAATTATTAATATTGTGTTTTTAGATGTTAAACTGATGCCTTATGATATAATGGTATAATGGTTTTATACATGTATGATTTGGTGGACTTGGTGCATGAAGAAAAGTTGTACTTTTGGCATTTTTACCATTTAGCCTCGAGACAATGAAGCTATTGTCTCAAGAAATCAAGAAAAAAAAATGATAGTTTCTAGCATCCTGGGTAATGGTCTCAAGACACATTGAACAATTCTTGAAACATCAACTGAAATATCTTGAGATAGATGCCCCTTTGTCTCGAGACATATAAATGTCAAACCTAAAAGTCCAGAAATAGGGGAGCTATGTCTTAAGTCCAGTCTCAAGACATAAACCCTATTGTCCCAAGACATCCAAACATCGAATGTAAGGATCAGAAATAGGGGAAGCTTGTCGTAGGGCATGGTCTTCAATGTTTCGAAACAGACTACTAAATTTTGTTAAATTGAGATTGATTTGAATCATGACTCTGATTTTGACCTTCTATAACCCGAGACTCTTTGAATGAGATTTGTTGGATATCTATAATGCTTGATCATATCCGAAATTGAAAATGGTTTGAGTATACCATATTTTTAAGTTTAATTATTCTATTAATGATTTAAGCTAGTGTAAGTTGCTTTGACAATGTAATATGACGTCGCGGATTGGAATCTGACGACCGGGTTGGGTGTGGTGTCATATAACTTCATAAACATATTTAAGCAAATATTTCCTTTTTTCATTATTGAAAGGCTTAATACATTATATCATACCTGTGTTTGACACTTTTTTTTTCCTAATATGATGCTTATGCTTTTTCTTCCAATGTGGTACTTGAATTTGACAAAATTTATATGTTTTGGTATTCTTAGGTAATAATGTTAACTATTTAGTGTTTAATTTGAGTTTTAGAATTGGTTAGATGAAAATTCACAATTAAGTAGTAATATTAGTAATTACATTTTATTTAATGAACCCTAGAACTAGAAAAGAATCACAATTATCGGACTATATTTAACAAATTAAACAAATTCAGAATTAAAAATAAATTTATTCTATTAACAAAATCATGAAAAATCAATCCCAATAACATTAGTACTTAACTTTAATCAAATCAACCTAGAATGTTACTTTTGAGTATCAAAATGTTTAACTTTTGTCATAAAAAATATTACAATGGGCGAAAAAATATATAAGTATCACATTACAAAAATTATCAAAATTTTATTGAAATAAAACAAAACCCTACTTATTTACATGTTATTTCGCCTATTAATTTTCCATTTTAAAAAGAAGTGTTTTTTAAAACGAAAACTGAAATTATAATGAAGTTAAGAAAGGAAATTGAAGTTGTAGTAGTTCATGAAATTACATCCTGTTAAAGCAATTAATTTCTTCATATCTTTTATTTTATAAATATTTCTTTCATTATTACAATTTATTTAGCTTAATAGACCTTATAAGAAGTGGAAGTTAAGCATGAATATAACATATTAAAAATATTGAAATAACATTAAGTAAATTAAATATATAGTATAGGTTTATATTGGAGTAGGGCTCATGCTATCATTCAATTTAATATATTTTTTTTTTTTGGTTGAAGTCTATCCGATCTAAACTACTTGAAAGTCCAATCCATTATTTTAAAAAATCAAATAGTTTATAATTAAATTTAAATAATAAAATATAGTTAAAGCTGTTCAAGGATTGGGTTTTTTGCAAGTTCACCCTAAATATTGAAAGATTAGGATAAATTGAATTTTAACAAAACTGTAGGCTCGTTTCTATTTAGAACAAATTTTTTAAAGCTGAGCTTAGGTTAATCTCACCATCTATATATTTTAAATGTATAATTATATTTTATACTTATAAAATTTAAGATATAAAACCAACCCAAACTCAAATATTGTTTAGTTCAAATTCCAAACCAATGCTTAATAAATAAAAGGTTTAATCACAAATTTAACCATTAACGTTTATATGTTTAGTTAAAATAGTCTTAATTGTATTTTTGAGCCTTATTTCACCATCAATCTTTTTCTTTTTTTCAAATTGCTTTTTAGTAGATTTGATGAAAGTATCGTTAAAAAGTTAACAGGATAATTTGAAATTTCATATGTAGAATATTTTTAACGAGATGTAATTTATTGCTTAGATAATCCAATAAAATAATTACATGTGGAAAATAATAAAATAAATAAATAAATCATAAAGTTAAAAATAACTCTTAATTTAAAGAAAATAGTAATTATCTAAAAAGTTTCAAAATGAATGCATACATTCAGTATTTTCATTTCATTTATTAATTATTTTTTGAAACCTCTCGGTAAATGTATGCATTCATTTTGAAACATTTTTTAGATAATTACATTTATTTTCTGTAAATTAAGAGTTATTGTTTTAATTTCATGTATGATTTATTTATTTTACTATTTTCACATGTAATTATTTTACTTGAGTTACCTAAGTAATAAATTACATCTTATTAAAAATATTCCATACCATCCCCGTTAATTTTTTTAACGATACTTTCATCAAATCTGTTAGAAAAAGCAGTTTGAAAAAAAAAAACAAAGGTTGATGGCCAAAAAAGGCTAAAAATATAATTAGGGCTATTTTGACAAAACATGTAAATGTTAGTATCAAATTTGTCATTAAGACTAGATAAAAATCAAGATTGGAAATTTTAGTCGTTGCAAGTATATATTAGAGGTGTTCATGGACTGGGTTGAGTTGGGTTCAGGACAGGCTTAGGGATGATTTAAAAACACTTTATATATACTTGCCCAAATCCAATTCGATTCAAAATATAGACCTAAAATTTTGTCTAAACTTATCCATATTTGTAAATAGATAGCCAAACTCATTTTAGGCCCATATTATTTTATACTAAAACTGTAAGAAAATTATTTATATTATTTTTAATTTATTAAACTTTTATATATAATGATCTTAACATTTTTTTAATGTTTGAATTATAGTAGTATACTACTATTGATTTAATTTTATATGTTATAAATTACAAAATATATAAAATAAAATAATATAAAACATTAGAATTTTTTTTAAAAAAAGTCAAGTCGGGCTTGGGCCTTGAATGTTCAAGCTCGAACCTAACCCATATTTTAAATGAATCTAATTTTTTTTGTTCAATCTTATTTTTCAAGTTAAATATTTTTACTCAATCCTTCCCAAATTTAAAGCAAGCATTCGGGCTTGGACGAATAACTCAACCCATGAACAAATCTAATATATACTCAACTCTTGAACATTTAGATAGGCTTAGAGATTGTGCCTCCTATTTGGGAATTCTTTCATTAGACAGTTTTCATAAAACTTTTCATACATTACACCTTTTAGGGAGAATGTAAGTCCGAACTTTAATGACAATATTATTAAGATGAGTAACTATAACTTTCGAATATAAACCATAAAACAAATATGAAAAAAATAATCATTACAAAAAAAATTCATATTATATGTCTTTTTCTTGAGTTTGTATTTTATTATTTCTAAGATAATCAATATTAGAGGTGTTCATGGGCCGGGCCGGACCCAACTAAAAATTTAGATCCATTTGCTAGGCTTCGGCCCGGCCCGGCCCGGCACAAAAAATGGGCATAAAATTTTGTCCAAGCTCGACTTGGATAAAAATGCTAAAACTCAGGCCCGACTAGACCCGCTCGTATTAATTTTTTTATATTTTTTTAAATATATATAACACATCAAAAATACTAAAAATATCAAAATAAATATTTCCCAACAAATTGAAAATAAATTTTAAAAAATAAGTATATTTAAATAACTCTAAGATGCAACTTAACAAGTAAATGCCTCTAAAATAATAACAAAATTAACAAATACCTTTAAAATAATAATAAAATTAACAATAAAATAAGTTTTATATAATATCCAATCAAGAACAACAAAATAGTAGCAACATAATAGTAAAATGGTAGCAAAATAGGGAGAAAATAACAAGAAAATAACGTTAAAAAACAAAAACAAAAAAAACAATTTTTTTTGACTTTTAGTGAATTCGGGTTGGACTTGGGCCAAAAATGCTTTACCTGAGGCTTGACTCATATTTTAAACGAGTCTTATTTTTTTGTCTAAGGCCATTTTTCGAACTTATATTTTTGCCTAAATCTTCCAACATTTTAGGCCGACCTTTAAGCCGGGCCGAATGGTCCAACCCATGAACAAGTCTAATCAATATGGTGGGCTAAATATTTTGGATCAATAAATCCCACCTTCAGTCTGTAGAATGTACTAACATATTAAAATGGCAAATTAAGTTAAAAAGGTGAATTGTAAGTGTTAATGGCATTAATAATTCTTCTAATTTAGAATGGTTGATATATGCAATTTACTTGATCCACGAACACCTCAAATAAGAATTCATATGCTGTGTGATTTAATTCCCATAAAAACAACATTGTCAACTAATGGGTAATTAGATTTCTGAATCCAAAACAAAAAGTATTGGTAGAGGTCAATAAAAGTTATCTTTTCATTGAAGAAAACTCAGATGGATTCTTGGATACCCTAAAGTCTCAAAAATTCAAATCTCACTTTGACTTGCTCCTGCTTCTAGCAATCTTCACGAGGATGCCTAGTATCATAGGAATGCATATTCCCTGGCCCTGCCCATACAAATCTTCGCAGTGTCCTCTCGAGACATCGTTGCAGTTACAAACACCTGAAACTATGGTGTTTTGTTCAGCACCTATTGTGCTTTGCAAGTGCAGTACTGAGCCCGTGTCGCGTGGTCTGAACCCGATAAGCTTCCCCAGAGAAACGCTGTTGTCTTGGAAAAATGATGCTGTGGACTGGCCACCCGCCGTGGAAGATAATAAACAAGCTGATGAGACTTGTTTGAAAATGGAAAAATTAGAGGAAGAAATGGTTGTTTGGAGTTATTGTACGTACTAACCTCAGTGTCAAGGTTTGAAGAGGAACAGAATGAAGAAAAACTGGGGGAGGGAATGTGCGGAGAGTGTGGTTCAACGGCTGGAGTTGAATACTGTATTCTTTCTTGTAATCGGAGTTTCATAGCCATTATTTGTAGCCCAAGTGGCCACCCATTGGTCGTCTCTTGATTCTGCCAACGATCATCAATTGAATATAACAAATGAAATGAAATTCGTGGAAAAGAGAAAAGAGAAATAAAAACAAGACTGATTGTTACCTCGGCTGCCATGGCTTGAACTCGTTCTAGCAAGAAAGAAATGAAACGAAATGGGCAGTGACTAAAAGAAAATGATGATCATAATAGCTGTCACAGGGGAAAATCCCTATAAACCGTTTAGCAGCAATCGTGTAACGGTGAGGGTTAGTAATCAAGTGGGTCATGTGGGGGATTCTTTCTTGAATAAGGAACTATTAATGGGATTGTCCCCTGGAAAGGGTGTTCAACTTTGCCAATCACATGAAAGAGAAGATTTATATACGCAATTTTTAACTCAGATAATCACATTTTTTAAATTTAATTCATTATTTCAGATATTAATATTTTTTATCCTTTAATTTAGTTCCATTGTTTCAAAAACCACTTTTGGTGCATGTATCGTCTAAGTTAAAAAGATATTAGTAATGGTTAAGTGTGAGGTTATTACAAAATTATCAAAATTAATTAAATTTATTTAAGTATTAAAAGTTTTCATAAAACGTACTATTAGTACAAAATTAGCAGTAAATCTTCTAATTGATAATTGTGTCAAAGAAAAAACTTTAATTTAATTATTTTTCACTATCAGTATGTTTATTTTCAGTAAATACTTGACCATTGTTTTATTTTTTACATTATTTAAAATATTGAAATTTTTATACATACCATTTTTATCTTTTGATTTGAAAAAAAATCTCAATTCATAATTGTGTCAAATGGTTAGAGGATAAAATATAATTATCTATCACAAAATAAAAGTTAAGTGTTTTTGGTGCAATGAGAATGCAATATGTAAAAATTAAGACGAGCACAAACACAAGATACACTGTAACAACCTGTTTTATAGTGGTGTGTAACAACCTGTTTTATAGTGGTGTCGAGAATAGTGCTATTGAGACCACAAATCTGACGACTAAAGTTCGTATAATTAGTATTTAAATTATATGAGTCAATAATAATTTTTATATTAAATTTTGATTTGATGAATTTAATCAATTGAATTAAAAGTTAGTATAAATGGTTTGGTTCAAAAGTCAAGTGGTTATTGTAAACGAGATATTAGGACCTCATTTTCATAATTTAAAGCCATAAATATTTTTATTAAATATTTAAAGAGTCATATTGTAAGTTTAGTTCTGTAATTTTGATGATTTACTGCTAAATTAAGGTTAAAAGGATTAAAGCGTAAAAGAGATAAAAGTTAATTGCTACAGATTCAAAATAGTAAAGGGATCAAAATAGTAATTAAAACATTGTCAAAAAGTTCCAAACGGTGGTGGATATGATTAAATCCACTAGCTTTTGGACTATTTCTCATTTAGTCCTAATTAGTTTAAGATTAAATTGAAATTAAGCTTGTTTAGCTAGAATTTAATATAATTGAAGGATTAATTGTGCAATTGGACCCTTCTTAAATTATCTAATAATAGAAATTATATGAATTCTCTAGATTGTGGTAAATTGCAATTAGTTCCTAATTAATTGAGGATTTACTAATTAATCGTTTTACTGTATGATCAGAAATGGTGGTTTTGGGGTCATAATTTTGATGTGTCAGACTATAAATATTAATTATTTAATATTTGTAGGGTTATTAATGTTGTGTTAAAATTTAGTTATGAAATTTTATCGTTTAGATAGTTAATTAAGTAAAAAGGACTAAATCGTAAAAACTACAAAAGTTGAGTTCTATAGATTAAAGGCACAAATGATAATGAAAAGGTAAGGCAAGGCACTTAGATGGTAAATATACCATTAGTGAAAGCAATGGACGGTTAAGTGAATATTTACATGAATTTTAATTAAAATTAAAATGACAAAATGGCAATTTTTTAAATATAATGAGAAGTATCAAATTAAAAGATAAAAATGAAATAATTTCTCTTGTTTCTTCTTCAACCAACCGATTTTCCATTGTTGAAAGGGTGAGAGTTTCGGTTAGCTAGGTTTGTCAAGTAGATCATGAGCTAGTGGAAAATCGGGGGACATAGAAATTACTAAATATTCGTTGTACCTTTGTCATTATTGTAATTTAGTCAGATTACGTTTTAAGGGCTCGGACGATCGAATCAACACAAGAAATCACACTATCCGAGAAATCTATGGTATACTTTGATTTCGGTTGGTATATATGGCATGTATTAGGTCCCTTTTGTATGTATGATATTGGTTCTTAGATTTTGAGCAAGTTTTACTCGAACTTGTGTTGTTGATTGAAGAACAAATGGAATTAGGCATGTTTTACTAAGATGAACTTGTGGATCAAAAGTGAAAACATTGATATTATGATGAACTATGGTATGAAATGGAAAATAGATGTTTGAAGTGTAAAATATAACTTGTATATGCAACTTGAAGGTGTAATGTGACGAAATGCATTATGGTGTCAATGACGGCACATTGGTTAGGTACATAGGTTGATTTGTTTGACATGTTTGAATGTTACTGAAGATGACTTTTGGCCTATAAAGTTGTGTATTTGAATGTGTTTAAATACCTAGGTAAATGGGTGAAATTTAAGCTTGTAATTGGTTATTTTTGTGCTCACACATCTTGGGACACGAGTTGTCACACGACCATGTGATATGCACGGGCAACCAACACAGGTGTGTACCCTAAATGTGTTTCAAAACAGTATAGGTGAAGTTTTCGCACGGGCTGACACACGGCCTATGACACGGCCTTGTGACTCAACATCGAATCGAATATGGGCTAACACATGGACATGTGGAATTGTTTTGAAAGGTACACGGTTGGCTACACGGCCGTGCCCCTATACCACATGGCCTGAGCTGTGTCACATGGCCGTGTGACCCCTTTTTGAAAATTTACGAATTTTCCTTGAATATTCTAATTTGTTTCAAATCATTCCCTGATTGTTCCCAAACTAATTTTAAGGCCTTGTAGACCTGATTTAAGGTTCATAAGTGTATGTTTACTTCGATCTAAACTATTTAAAAATATATATATATTGTTAATTATCTAGTGAGCTGGATGCTATTGTTACTAAATATTTTAAAATGTACAGTGGTGCTCCATAACCCTATTCTGGCAACAGAAGTGGTTATGAGTGTTACATTTAGTGGTATTAGAGTTAGGTTTAGTCGATTCTTGAACTGAATATAATGTGTTTAAAGATTAAAAAGTACATGTCTATAAACTTGTGATAGTGTGATATTGATTGGTCTGATCTAACTCGTGTTTCATTGTAGATTTTAATGATGTCATCTAATTCTAAACGTGATGAAACTAATGAAGTTAACAGTAACATCCCGACTATTAATTCTGGTGCAAGTCATAGTATACCAGTTCTACAACTGTTTGAAAAATACGGGTAAGAATATTTCTTACAGATTTAATAAATGTTAATAAAATTTGATTATATAGACCTTGATTAGAAAAAAGGGTAAAGGTAATAGTAACAGGAGGTAAATTATAGTTTATCAGTTTTTTTAAATACCTGGTAGTGAAGAAAAAATATCTTTTAATTTAATGAATCAGTGGCTTATGGAATTAGTGCGAGTTAATTTAATGGTTTTACAACTTTTACCCCCAATATGTTTCTTATGGCATCCTTAAGTCTTCAATAGACTGAGATAGTTCGATGGGTTTCAATTAATTAATTAGAATGTATGATACCGAAGAATTCAGTGGTTAGGTGATGATTTAACTAGGACTGTGTATTGGGTTGAAAATATCTGGGGAATTATGATGATATAGCTTGTTTCCTTATGATTATATCATATGTATCATGTCTTTGATAAACGATAAGGTTTATAACTAGTGGTCGACATTAACAATGGTTGTACTGATAGATGAGATTAACTGGGATTTCTTTATATTTGAATTTAGAAAGAGAAATATTATCAAATGTCATCTGGATAGGAATTTGTACAGGTCGATGAAAACAATTGAGAAAAAAATTGTGTTTGTGAATAGTGTTAAACAATATCTATGTCTCAAAAAGATAAATACCCTAGTCAGAGTAATAACATAGGAATTAAATGTAATGGGATCGAAGACACAATTGTTAGATTGGAGCTACCGCATCTGATATTATTTTTGGTACGTTCTATCTCTTCGATATTATTTATTGCATATGCACTAGGTGATGTTGGATCAAACTTACTCACATATTTGCACTACATTAGTAACATATAAGGATCTATTTCTCGAATCAACTAAGTTCGATATTCGAGTCAAATCTAGTGGGTTACAGTGTTATGGTTATTTTGGTATGTCGAAACTATCTACTGAAAATATATGATTGTGACTTTCCTGTTGATCTGATGTTACTACCATTTCATGAATTTGACATTATTCTGGGAATAGATTGGTTAAAAGTTATATGATACTATAGTAGACTGTAGGCCGAAATGAATTGATTTGAAATGTTAGACTAGTGAAATGATCATAGTGAGTCTGGTAAATCAGATAGTACAACTAGAGTTATTTCAATTATCTTGATACAGAAAATGATTTGGACGATTGTAAAATGTTCCTGGCATATTATATATGTGACAGCCCAAAATTGACCCTAGTCGGGAAGTGGTTTCGGGACCACTAAACCGAGTTACCGAAATGTTTGAACGTAATATTTATTGTCTAGAATATGTATTTACGAATGTGTAAAAATTTCAAGCTTCGGTTTAGTCGATTGCATGTGAATTCAGTTAGTAGGACTTGTATGTCACTTTTGAAAATGATATGCTAATCTATAAGGACCTAATAGTACATGTAGTCAAAGGAGGACTTGCATGTCAAAATCCCCCAAGTGCTAGTGGCCGGCCATGACAAGGAAGCATGGGCAAGACATGTCATGAAACATGTTGGGTGAGTGGTTTATGTTGAAATAAATAAAATAAGGTGCATGAGTAAAAAAAAAAGTGTGTGTGTGAAGGCTTTCCCTTCCCCTCCCCATTGCCGTGCAAGTGAGAAAGAAAAAAAAAAAAAAAAAAAAAGGCTTTGTTCATCTTTTTTCCATCCTTTTAGGCCGAAAATCTCAAGGGAGAAGAAAGGGTCCTTGCTCATGGTTGGTTTGGAATAGGTTGGCCATCCTTGTAGCTAGATTAAGGTATGTTTAATATGGTGCCATGAGATTCATGCATGTTCTTAGTTGCTAGTTTTAGTTCTAATTAGTCCATGATTCAAAACCTTGCTATGTCATGGGGATGATAGTATGAAATGAAAATTTGAGATAAGTAAGGTTAAATTTGATTTGGTAAAATCGGCCATATGGGTGTATATGTTTGTAAAATATATTTTCTTTGTTAACTCCTTACAATCGGTTGTAGGAGTAATATTGGCTTATAAGGTTGAGTTGATTCATGATGTTGTATGTTAGGATTAAAATACTTGAGACTAGATTAGCTTAATGGTGACCATGCATTCGGCCTTGAAGCATTAAACAAAGGTTGGTTGAGATTTTGATATTTTGAACAAAGATAGTTGTGAAATGGGGTGAAAACCATTAAGTTATACACATAAAAATCCAGCAAGAAGATTAAACTACTAAATGTATTCATTTTAGATCAAGACATCAAAGAGGAGAACCAAGCAAAGGCAAAGCGAAGATAATCGAGTAGTAGATTGGGAATCATTTCATCCGATATAAGGTAAGTCATTAAGCACTTATTTGTACTAATTTAAAGGGTCGTAATGTCTAAGTAATGATGCTGAATGGAATGGTAGAATATATATATAAACATGTATGTATGTGGTGATAAAAATATTGAATTGAAAGAAAAGAGGTGAGATGTATTGAATGATCGGTTCGGCACTAAGTGTGCGGGTGTAAACATTTATAATCACAAATTGGCACTAAGTGTGCGGGTTCAAATTATACAGCACTAAGTGTGCAAGTTTGATTATATAGCACTAAGTGTGCGAGTTCGACTATTAAGCACTAAGTGTGCGGGCTTATGGCACATCCTCTAATAAACGTACATGTTCTACGTGCGAGGCCTTACCGAGTCAATCATGGACAGCGGTACGAGTAAACACCTTGAGCTCATGAGGAATGGACATTTTATTTATATTTGGAATTTTGGTTTGGTAAGTCTTGATCTATGTGGTGATATTGCTCGAAAATAAATGCATGCAATGTCATATGGCGTAATGTATGAAATATCAAGTAGGGCTTGGTATGTGACCAAACCGAAATGCCTAAAGAATTATAGTACCGTTTGGGGTGTGGATGGAGGATTTTAATCCCGCCTTAATTATTTTCTTTTATGGTATATTATTACTGAACGGTAATATAATGCTTATGGCTTCTTGAGTTATATACTCACCCGGTGTTTGCTTGTCGCCATTTTAGGTTTCTCGGACTCGTCCTTTTTGCGTGCTCGTGATCGTCATTGGAGTCATCACACGGCTATCAACTTTTGGTATCTTTTTGTGTAGTCGGTTTAGGAGAACATTTTGGCATGTATAGGCTAATATGCTTTGTTGAACTTTGGTATGTAAACTTTTAGCCATGCGAAAATGGCATAAATGCTCGGTTGGATTTAGTTCTCCAATGTTAAGTCACAAGTCTTGGTAATTCGATTTCCATGCCTTATGCCATGGTTGATTATTTTGGTATTAAAATGCATGTTATGGCAATAGTGTAGTAGGGAGATGTTGGATAATGATTAGCCTCTGGTATGGCTAGTCATGATCATGATTTGTGACATGTATGATGAATCACTAGTTAGATCAAAGGAAATCATGAAATAGGCATAGTTGCTTTAGTGACAGGTGCTGGCAGCAGCAGTAACGTGAGATTGAAAAATCACTAAAAATAGTAGGAATGGTATTAAATAGTAAATAAATTATGTAAATGTACCTTGATGAATCTACTTTTATATAGAAGAAACGAAATGGTCATATGAGTTATAAGTTAACAGATATTAAAGTTCTTGTGAAACAGGGCCAGAACGGTTTCTGGATCCCCTGTCCCGACTTTGGAAAATCATTGTAAATTAACCAGAGATAATTAGGAGTCATGCCATATATGTGTAGATTCCTCTCTGAGTCTAGTTTCTATAGAAATAAACGGCATCAGTATTGAGGCCCTGTATAGGGAGATATCCAATTCGTAATGCTCAAAGGTCAGTGTAGTCGATCCCTGCAACAGGGGAGACTTTAACTAATAAACTGTACCAATTGGCTCGACCAAAAATTCTAGAAAAAAATATGTAGATGGAAATATTGAGTCTAGTTTCATGGAAAATTTGCGAAACTGATTTTCGAGTTGTAAAACTCAAGTTATGAATTTTGGAGCGACTAGTACACAGATTGGCAGCTTGTCTGGAAACTCTCAATAAGTGGGTTGAAGTCTGTTAACACCTCGTGTTCGACTCCGGCGACGGTCTCGGGTTCGGGGTGTTACAATATATCTATCTACTTGATACTTAAGAAATAGGATCAAAGATTTATCATGTACCGATTGTAGGGATTTTGGTCTAAATGTGAAAATTGAATAAATTTAGGACGAAGAATAAATATATTTTATCTCATATAGACAACCTCTTTGATAAGCGAATAACATAGGATTAAATTTGGTAAATTTATTGTGATAAATTACACAAGGGCTTTGTTTGAAGAATTTTTTTAAAATTCCATTCTAGAAACAAAACCATTTTTCTAAATCGATTTTTCCAACACCATCCTTATCGATGTTTATACAAGAAAAAGAATGACTACTAGATCCACTATAGTTCTAATATGTTGTACTATACTTAGGTTGTAGTTGGTTGGAAGAAAAAGCAAAGGGGTGGAAAGAAAATAAATTTTAAATATGCTTGGTAGGGAAAAAAATGAGAAAAGAAAATAGAAGAGATGTCTATTCTAAGGAATTAAAATTGATCCTTCTAAATTGGAATGATAAGATGAGGAAAAATGAGAGAGATGCATGTTATTTCAAAATTTTGCATTTTTCAAATGATTTATTTTATTTCCTTTTATTTTTCAACTCTACCGAGCAACGGATGGAATTCTCCATGACGTGTTGAAGGAAAAAACCACCGCTGCATTATGGAAGAAGCTTGAACAGCTATGTATGTTGAAAACCCTAACTAGCAAGCTGTATATGAAGCAAAGTCTTTATACTCATTGCTTGGAGGATGACGCGTCTGTGCACAAACACTTAACTATGTTTAAAGAAGTTCTCTTAGACATAGAGGCCATAGATGTTCATTATGATAAAGAAGACTTATTTTGTTTGCTACACTAGTCTTATACAATTTTTAGAGATATAATTTTGTACAGCCGCGAATCTCTCACAGTTGATGAAGTTTACGCTTCCTTAACCTCGTATGACAAGATGAAGCATCTTGTGGTTGGATCTGAATCTCACGAAGAGGATCTCATTGTTTGTGGGATACAAGAGTGAAATAATAATAATAATCATGGGAGAACACATGAACGAAATCCTCGCAGTAAATATAAGGGTAGATCGTGATCTTCAACAAGAGGTAAAATTTGTAACTTTTGCAAGAAGAAATGGCACATTAAGTCTGAGTGTTATAAGTTGCAGAACAAGATCAAAAGGGATGTTGCGAATCAAAAGGGAAAACAACCAAAATGATCCGGTGAAGCTGATGTAGCAGAATACTACAATGATGGTGAACTCTAATTGCTTAAGCCGACAACTATAAAGTAAGCGATGAGTGGATCATCGATTCTGGTTGCACATTTCATATGAGTCCCAATTGAGATTTGTTTACAACATATGAAGCTATGTTTGAAGTTGTTGTTTTGATGGGAAATAATGCTTCATGTAAAATCGCAAGTATTGGGACGATTAAAATTAAAATGTTCGATGGAGTCGTCAGAACACTAAGTGACATACGACATGTACTAGAATTGAAGAGGAATTTAATTTCTTTGAGTAATCTTGATTCAAAAAGGCACAAGTACACAACTGAAAGTGGAGTTATGAAGATTAGTAAGGGTTCCCTTGTTGTGATGAAAGGGAAGAGAAAGACTGCCTAGCTATATATGTTACAAATTTCAACTGTTACTGGTGATGCAACCCTCGCTTCCTCTTCCTTGTGAGATGATGATGTTACTGGAATTTGGCATTGCATCTAGGGCATATGAGTGAGAACGCCATGACAAAATTGAGCAAAAGATGACTTCTTGATGGACAAGGCATTAGTAAACTGAAGTTCTGTGAGCACTACGTTTTTGGGAAGCAAAAGAGAGCTTGGTTCATCAAAGGAATCCACAACATGAAGGGAATGCCGGATTATATTCATTATGATCTTTGAGGGCTGTGACAGCCCAAAATTGACCCTAGTCGGAAGGTGGTCTCGGGACCACAAAACCGAGGCATAAAAATAATTTAAAATTTATTTCGATGCCTATAATATGTGTGTATTCATGTATGACATTTTTTGATGATTGGTTTAGTGTTATAAAGGTGAATTTCACTAGAAAGGACCTAGTAGTGAACTTTGAAAGTATGATGGGGAAATGTGTGATGACTAATTAAAGCATGCATGCAAAATAATGGACTTGCATGTCAAATTCCCCTTTATAGATGGTGGCGGCCATGACAAGGAGGATGGGCTAAACATGTCATGAAACATGTTTTGTTGGTGCATTAGGGTGAAATAATAAACAAAGGTGTATGGGTGATAAAAAAATGAAAAAAAATGTGTGTGAGTGTGGTAATCCCCCTTGCCGTGAGTTGAGAAAGAGGAAGAAAAATTTTGTTGTGTTCATCCTTTCTCATCCTTTTGGCCGAAAATCATAAGGGAAGAAAGAGGATTTTTGCTTCATGCTTGGTTTAGAAGAGATCTAGAGGGTGATTTGGCTAAATTGGCATCAAGATTAAGGTATGTATGAGGTTGTGTTAGGAGTTTCATGCATGTTTTGGTTGCTAACTTGATGTGCATGTTAGCCATGGCTCAAATCTTTGTTATGCCATGGAAATGGTATTTGGCCAAAGTTGTTATGGTGATAAAGCCATTGCATGCTAAGTGTGAAGCTTGATGATGATGCATGCAATGATGGATTGTCTACTCTTGAGTAAGATTTTGAGTTTTCTTTTTGTGTTTAACCATGATTGAAGTTGAAAGGAGCATGATTGTCATATTCGCCATGATGCATTCATGAGCATGGTTTATGCTTCTTGCATGTTAGTTAAAATTTGTATTTTGGATGGCTATGGACACCTTGAAATTCGGCCATGCTCATATATGTATATATATGTTTGCACATGATGTTTTGGCTAGGAAGTAAGTGATGAATATATTGGTTTAAAGAAGAAGATGTGGAAGAATGCTTGTGAAATTGCAAGCACAATTCGGCCTAGCACACATATAAGTGCTTGATGCTATATTATAAGTTTTGGGCCACAATGTGCAAAGCATTAACTAGTAAAATGCATGCTGTTTTTGTGAGGTATTAAGTGCAAAATTGGCCTCAACATGTACATGAATATTCGCCTTGGGTAGCCTATTGAAGGCCTTAGCTTTTCCTTGATGCTCAAATAAATTGTATTGAATTGCTTGATGTAGTATAAAATGTGCATGACCATTGTGTATTCAAGCTAAAGAGTGGCCATATGACCATTTAAACTCCTTGTCATATTCAGCCATAAGCAAGCACAATGAGGTTTTAATAAATTGAATTTGTTTGAATTAGCTCAAGAGCTAAGAGGGCCACAATTGGACAAGGGGAAGGAAAAAGTGATCGAATAGCCGTAAAAGCCGCTCGACAACATCCGAGGTAAGTCCTCAAGAAGTGACCTTACTTGAATTATGTGAGATGAAGTATGGATGTGTATGATTATTGATTTATGTGTGTGAGAAATTGAATGATACCCGGGCTAAGTCCCAAGGCGAATATGCTTGTGAATATATGTGCGTTTGAGCCTTAGTAACGAAAATGAAATATGTATGTCCAATGATTATTGATGTATGTGTACATGAGAAATTGAATGATATCCGGGCTAAGCCCAAGACAATTATGCTGGAAATTATATCCGGTTAAGACCAAGGCAATTGTGCTAGTGGCTATATCCTGCTAAGACCAAGGCATTCGTATGAAGTTATTCTATCCGGCTAAGACCAAGGCATTTGTGCACGTGATTATATCCGGTTATATTCTGAAGAATCTTGGGCTGGAGGTGAGTGTTGGTTGCTGTAATGAATTCAATTAGTACACTCGAAAAGCCCAAAGGATAAGGTACGTTATATGTGCATTGAAAGTCAACATGTTTGAGCAACATTCGCTCAATCGACTAATGAATTTCAGTTATTGAATTGATTGATACTTTGTGAAAGTATATAATGATGAAGTGTGAAGTAAGAATGTGTATTAATGAAATGATGCATTTGGCTATGTGAATGTATTGCTGTAATTAGAGTTGATTATATTCCTTGAGACTTACTAAGCATAAAAAATGCTTACCCGTTACTTTGGCTCTCTCTGTCTTATAGATTTCGCTCGATAGCAATCGGATTCGGGATCAATAAAGTCGAAGTCATCCACACTATCCACGCCTCTATTTTGGTATAAATTTTGGTTGAACTTTGAAATTGCATGTATAGGACTACCCTTGTTGGTTGAATATGTTGTGATGTATATATGTACGGCCATGCGAAAATGGCTCATAAAAGTGAAGTATCGACTTAGACTAATTGTGGTTTGTATGTATATATTTGGTGTCATGATGTGGCTATGGCTTGAAATGGGAATGTTGGTCATATGATCAGCCATTGGCATGGTTAAAATGATCATATATGAACCTATGTATGGCAAGACTAGTTGGTTCATGAAGACTACCAAATAGGTAAGACCTACCTTAAAACAGATGCTGCCAGCTGCAGTGACGTGAATGTGAAAATCACCAAAATTCGTAGGAATGGAATTAAATAGTGAATAAGCTATGTAAATGAACCTTGATGAGTCTATTTTCATATGGAAGAAACGAAATGGTCATAGGAGTTACATGTTAAGAGATATTAAAGCTATTGTGAGACAGGGCCAGAACGGTTTCTGGGTTCCCTGTCGCAACTTTAAAAATTTACTATAAATTCTCCAAAAGGAATTAGGAGACATACCTTATATGTACAGATTCCATTTTGAGTCTAGTTTCATTAGAAACAAACGGAACCAGCATTAAAGCCCTGTACAGAGAGATATTCAAGTTATACCGCGCGAAGGTCAGAGCAGTCGATCCCTGTAACATGGGTGACTTTAACTAACGAAAAATTCTAGAAATAAATCCATGGATGGATATATGAGTCTAAATTCAGGGAAAATTTACTGAAACCAGTTTCGAGTTTTGAAACTCGAGATATGATTTTTAAAGGCGACAAGGACGCAGCTTTTCCACTTGATTGGAAATGTCAAAAGGATGGGCAAAACAAGTGAACTTGGCTTGTTAACCCTCGTGTCCGACACCAGCGATGGTCTCGGGTTCGGGTGTTACAATTTTATTGGTATCGAGCCACGGTTTAGTCGATTCTAGGACTACCGTGATGTGTTTGGGGTCTAGCTATACATGCCATTAAATGATGAATCGATAGTGTGGTGATTTACGACAATTTGACTTTGTGTTTGTTTATAGCAATGGATCCCGATCCCAACCGAAGCGATAGTGATGATGTGGAGAGTGTGGCGCTGCTCCGCGCAAAGGGACAACAATGCGGACTCTCAACCTATGGCCAACAATCCTAATGACGAGGCTAGGCAAGCCTTTTATAGTGTGATGAGCGAATGGTTTAATCAATACATTCGAACCAACACTACTGTTCCACAACCTCCATTCCCGACAAATGCAACCCCAAGACCTACAATACCTCCGGTGGATCGACCAAATAAGGTCAAGTAAGCCCCGATGAGATAGGATTCAAAACATGGGGCCACTTGAATTTAAGGCTACGGATGATGATGATGCCGAAGCGAGCTGAATTTTGGTTAGATAACACTATCCGGTCTTGGATGAGCTATCCTGTACACCGATGAGTGCTTAAAGTGTACCATCTCCTTGCTACGCGAGTCCGCCTACTATTGGTGGAGTACTTTGACTTCGTGGTGCCTAGAGAGCAAGTGACTTAGGAATTCTTTCAAACCGAGTTCAAAAAAGTATATCGATCGAGATTCATCGACCAAAAGCGGAGGGAATTCCTTGATCTTAAGCAAGGTTCGATGTCGATTCCATCACTACGAACGAAAATTTGTGAGGCTTAGCCAGACGCGTGCGAGAATGCATTTCGTCAAAGCCATTATGTGTAAGCGCTTGAGGATGGGCTGAATGATGATATAAGGATGTTCGTTGGCATTCTCGAGATACGAGAGTTCGTAGTACTTGTTGAGCGAGCTTGTAAAGTCAAGAGCTTAGAAAGGAGAATCAAAAAGTTGATGTGGGAACCGGAGAATTTCAAAAGGTCCTCGGAAAGTCTCTTCAACAAGCATCGAAGAGATTTCGAGATGATGTGAGCCGGTCTAGAGGCGTTTGGGCTTTTCTAGACGAGGACGCGATCGACCCCTGTGACCACACGAGTCACTTGATCGCCATGGTGGAAATGATCGCCGAGAGGGCGGAGTGTCCACATTGTGGCAAATGGCATTCGGGAGTTGTTGGTTTCGTGATCGCTCTCGCTATAAGTGTGGATCGGCCGACCACTTTATGAAGGATTGCCCGAGGATGCATGAACAGAATGTAAGTCAGAGTGCAAACCCGGGTGATACCACTGCTCGAGGTAGGCCACCTAGAAATATGGGCAATGTCAGTGGCGGTCAGAGAGGATCTAGAGATGGTACCATCAGATCTGAGGCTCGTGCTCCTGCTAGGACTTATGCCATACGCGCACGCGAGGATGCTGCCTCTCCAGATGTTATTACCGGTACTTTCACTCTTTTCAATACAAATGTGATTACTTTGATTGACCCTGGTTCTACTCATTCATATATATGTGAAACCTTAGCATCCAAAGAAGACTTTGCCCATTGAGTCTCTGAGTTTGTAATTCGGTGTCAAACCCTTGGGTCATTACGTGCTTGCCAACAAAGTGTGCAAGAAAAGTCCCCTAGTGTTCCGAGGTTCTTGTTTTCCGGCGGACTTGATGCTTTTGCCGTTCGATGAGTTCGACGTTATTCTTGGTTTGGATTGGTTGACCATGCACGATGCGATTGTAAATTGCAAGAGCAAGACTATCGATTTGAGGTGCGCGAATAATGAAATAATTCGGTTGAGTCTACGGACTTAAAGGGGTTGCCAATTTGTAATATCGCGATGTTGGCCCGAAATATGTAAGAAAAGGTGCGAAGCGTACCTTGCGTCGTGCTTTCGATGACAAGGAATCGAAAAGAAACCCGAATCTGTGCCGTGGTTTGTGAATACCGGATGTTTTCCAAAGAATTGCGGGTTTACCACTGTTCGGGAAATAGAATTTGGCATCGAATTGGTACTTGGTACCACTCCAATTTCGATAGCTCCGTATCGTATGGCACCAACGGAATTAAAGGAGTTGAAAGCTCGGTTGCAAGAATTTGTGGATAGAGGTTTTGCTCGCCTGAGTTTTTCGCCTTGGGTGCGCCAAGATTGTTCGTGAAGAAGAAGGATGGAACCATGCAATTGTGCATCGACTATCGTCGACTTAATAAAGCGACGATAAAGAACAAATATCCGTTGCCACGTATTGATGACTTGTTCGATCAATGAAGGAGCCTCGGTGTTCTCGAAAATAGATTTGAGATCGGGCTATTATCAATTGCGAATCCGAGATTCGGACGTACCAAGACGCCTTGAGCGAGATATGGTCACTATGAGTTCCTAGTGATGCCGTTTGGGCTCACTAATGCCCTGCGGTATTTATGGACTTAATGAATCGGATCTTTAGACCATATTTGGATCGATTCAGTAGTCGTGTTCATTGATGACATCTTGGTCTATTCAAGAAATGAGACCGAACATGCTGAACACCTGCGGTTAGTCTTGCAAATTTTACGGATAAGCAATTATATGCTAAGTTCCGCAAGTGTGAGTTCGGTTAAGAGAGGTTAGCTTCTTGGGTCATGTGGTATCTCAGATCGGTATTCGAGTCGACCAATAAAATTTCAGCCATACTTAATTGGAAGCCTCAGAAATATTCTTGAGGTTCGAGCTTTTTGGGGCTTGGTTATTACCGACGATTTGTAAAGGCTTCTCAACGATAGCCACGCCGATGACGGCTTACTCCAAAAGGATGTTAAGTTGAATGGACGAGAAATGCCAAAAAGTTTCGATCAACTGAAAACTTATTTGACTAAAGCCCCAATTCTAGTGCAACTCGAGTCCGAGCAAGGAGTTTGTCATCTATAGTGACGCCTCTCTACTTGGGTTAGGTTGCGTATTAATGCAAGAAGGTCGAGTTGTGGCCTATCGTCGAGGCAATTAAAGCCACATGAGAAAAATTATCCGACTCATGATCTCGAATTGGCGCCATCGTATTCGCTTTAAAGATTTGGCGACATTACTTATTTGGTGAAAGGTGCCATGTATACTCGGATCACAAAAGTCTCAAATATTTGATGACCCAAAGAGACTAAAATCTGCGACAAAGACGTTGGCTTGAGCTGTTAAAGGATTATGAGTGATCATTGACTATCACCCGGGAAAGGCGAATGTGGTTATGGATGCCTTGAGTCGTAAATCGTTATTCACTTCTGACGATGAATGTGCACTTGTCCGTCCGATCCGACGGTGTGTTAGTGGCTGAATTGAAAGCCAAACCATTATTGACACACCAAATTCGAGAAGCTCGAAAGTCGACGACGAGTTGGTTGCAAAACGGGCTGCGTGTGTTCGAACAAGGACTCGGAGTTTCAAATCGACGATGACGATTGTTTGAGGTTCAAAAGTCTTCGTGTGTCCCAAAGAATTGAACTCATTTCGATAATTCAATGAAGCCCATTGTAGCCGAATGGCAATCCACCCGGGAGTACGAAGATGTACAATGATTTGAAACGTCGGTTTTGGTGGCATGGTATGAAGCGAGACATATCCGACTTTGTTTGAGATGTTTAATATGTCAACAAGTGAAAGCGGAACATCGGTGCCTTGAGATTACTTCACCAATCACGATACCCGAGTGGAAATGGGATCGAGTCACAATGGACTTTGTATCCGGACCGCCATTGTCGACAAGTAAGAAGGATGCGGTTTGGGTCGTGGTAGATCGATTGACTAAGTCGGCCCACTTTGTCCCCGTCGTCGCACGGATTTTTCAATGGACAAATTAGCTTGAATTGTACGTTTCTCAGTTGTGAGATTACACAGGTGCCTATTTCCATCGTGTCGGATAGAGATCCGAGATTTACCTCGCGATTTTGGAAAAAGTTGCAAGAAGCTTTGGGTACCAAGTTGCATTTCAAAGACCGCTTTTCACCCCCAAACCGATGGTCAATCCGAGTGGATAATTCGGATACTTGAGGATATGTTAAGATGTTGCGTCCTCGAGTTTAGTGGTTCATGGGAACGGTATTTGCCGTTGATTGAATTCGCCACAACAACAACGACTTTCAATCAAGTATTAAGATGGCACCCTACGAGGCCTTGTACGGTCGTAAATGCCGTACACCATTGTTTTGGACCGAGCTCGGTGAAAGCAAGATTTTCGGTGGATTTGATTAGGGATCTTTGAGCAGAAAGTGAAAGTAATCCGTGAAAGTCTCAAGATAGCCTCCGATCGCCGTAAGTCGTCGCGGATCTGAAGCGTAAGGATATCGAGTATCGTGGGTGATAAAGTGTTTCTCAAGGTATCGCCTTGGAAAAAGATACTCGAGTTCGGCCGTAAGGGCAAGTTGAGCCCGAGGTTCATTGGGCCATATGAGATATCGAGCGAGTCGGTCCGGTGGCATATCGTTTGATTTTGCCCCGAACTCAAAAGGTTCACGATGTCTTTCACGTTTGATGCTTGACGCTATGGATCCAATCCATCGCATGTGATTAGTCCATCGAAATTGAAATTCAAGCTAATATGAGTTATAAGGAAGAACCGATTCAGTATCCTATCACGAGAAGTGAAAGAGTTATAAAACAAGCGGGTTCCGCTAGTGAAAGTGTTATGGCTCAAGCACGGGATAGAAGAAGCTACTTGGGAGACCGAGAACTCTATGAAAGAGCGATATCCAAGCCTATTTACGGTAAGATTTTCGGGACGAAAATTTCTTAAGTGGGGAGAGTTGTGACAGCCCAAAATTGACCCTAGTCGGAAGGTGGTCTCGGGACCACAAAACCGAGGCATAAAAATAATTTAAAATTTATTTCGATGCCTATAATATGTGTGTATTCATGTATGACATTTTTGATGATTGGTTTAGTGTTATAAAGGTGAATTTCACTAGAAAGGACCTAGTAGTGAACTTTGAAAGTATGATGGGGAAATGTGTGATGACTAATTAAAGCATGCATGCAAAATAATGGACTTGCATGTCAAATTCCCCCTTTATAGGTGGTGGCCGCCATGACAAGGAGGATGGGCTAAACATGTCATGAAACATGTTTTGTTGGTGCATTAGGGTGAAATAATAAACAAAGGTGTATGGGTGATAAAAAAATGAAAAAAAATGTGTGTGAGTGTGGTAATCCCCCCCCTTGCCGTGAGTTGAGAAAGAGGGAAGAAAAATTTTGTTGTGTTCATCCTTTCTCATCCTTTTGGCCGAAAATCATAAGGGAAGAAAGAGGATTTTTGCTTCATGCTTGGTTTAGAAGAGATCTAGAAGGTGATTTGGCTAAATTGGCATCAAGATTAAGGTATGTATGAGGTTGTGTTAAGAGTTTCATGCATGTTTTGGTTGCTAACTTGATGTGCATGTTAGCCATGGCTCAAATCTTTGTTATGCCATGGAAATGGTATTTGGCCAAAGTTGTTATGGTGATAAAGCCATTGCATGCTAAGTGTGAAGCTTGATGATGATGCATACAATGATGGATTGTCTACTCTTGAGTAAGATTTTGAGTTTTCTTTTTGTGTTTAACCATGATTGAAGTTGAAAGGAGCATGATTGTCATATTCGGCCATGATGCATTCATGAGCATGGTTCATGCTTCTTGCATGTTAGTTAAAATTTGTGTTTTGGATGGCTATGGACACCTCGAAATTCGGCCATGCTCATATATGTATATATATGTTTGCACATGATGTTTTGGCTAGGAAGTAAGTGATGAATATATTGGTTTAAAGAAGAAGATGTGGAAGAATGCTTGTGAAATTGCAAGCACAATTAACCTAGCACACATATAAGTGCTTGATGCTATATTATAAGTTTTGGGCCACAATGTGCAAAGCATTAACTAGTAAAATGCATGCTGTTTTTGTGAGGTATTAAGTGCAAAATTGGCCTCACCATGTACATGAATATTCGGCCTTGGGTAGCCTATTGAAGGCCTTAGCTTTTCCTTGATGCTCAAATAAATTGTATTGAATTGCTTGATGTAGTATAAAATGTGCATGACCATTGTGTATTCAAGCTAAAGAGTGGCCATATGACCATTTAAACTCCTTGTCATATTCGCCATAAGCAAGCACAATGAGGTTTTAATAAATTGAATTTGTTTGAATTAGCTCAAGAGCTAAGAGGGCCACAATTGGACAAGGGGAAGGAAAAAGTGATCGAATAGCCGTAAAAGCCGTTCGACAACATCCGAGGTAAGTCCTCAAGAAGTGACCTTACTTGAATTATGTGAGATGAAGTATGGATGTGTATGATTATTGATTTATGTGTGTATGAGAAATTGAATGATACCGGGCTAAGTCCCGAAGGCGAATATGCTTGTGAATATATGTGCGTTTGAGCCTTAGTAACGAAAATGAAATATGTATGTCCAATGATTATTGATGTATGTGTTCATGAGAAATTGAATGATATCCGGGCTAAGCCCAAGACAATTATGCTGGAAATTATATCCGGTTAAGACCGAAGGCAATTGTGCTAGTGGCTATATCCGGCTAAGACCAAGGCATTCGTGCGAGTTATTCTATCCGGCTAAGACCGAAGGCATTTGTGCGTGATTATATCCGGTTATATTCGAAGAATCTTGGGCTGGAGGTGAGTATTGGTTGCTGTAATGAATTCAATTAGTACACTCGAAAAGCCCAAAGGATAAGGTACGTTATATGTGCATTGAAAGTCGACATGTTTGAGCAACATTCGCTCAATCGACTAATGAATTTCAGTTATTGAATTGATTGATACTTTGTGAAAGTATATAATGATGAAGTGTGAAGTAAGAATGTGTATTAATGAAATGATGCATTTGGCTATGTGAATGTATTGCTGTAATTAGAGTTGATTATATTCCTTGAGACTTACTAAGCATAAAAAATGCTTACCCGTTACTTTGGCTCTCTGTCTTATAGATTTCGCTCGATAGCAATCGGATTCGGGATCAATAAAGTCGAAGTCATCCACACTATCCACGCCTCTATTTTGGTATAAATTTTGGTTGAACTTTGAAATGGCATGTATAGGACTACCCTTGTTGGTTGAATATGTTGTGATGTATATATGTACGGCCATGCAAAATGGCTCGTAAAAGTGAAGTATCGACTTAGACTAATTGTGGTTTGTATGTATATATTTGGTGTCATGATGTGGCTATGGCTTGGAAATGGGAATGTTGGTCATATGATCAGCCATTGGCATGGTTAAAATGATCATATATGAACCTATGTATGGCAAGACTAGTTGGTTCATGGAGACTACCAAATAGGTAAGACCTACCTTAAAACAGATGCTGCCAGCTGCAGTGACGTGAATGTGAAAAATCACCAAAATTCGTAGGAATGGAATTAAATAGTGAATAAGCTATGTAAATGAACCTTGATGAGTCTATTTTCATATGGAAGAAACGAAATGGTCATAGGAGTTACATGTTAAGAGATATTAAAGCTATTGTGAGACAGGGCCAGAACAGTTTCTGGGTTCCCTGTCGCAACTTTAAAAGTTTACTATAAATTATTCAAAAATAATTATGAGACATACCTTATATGTACAGATTCCATTTTGAGTCTAGTTTCATTAGAAACAAACGAAACCAGCATTAAAGCCCTGTACAGATAGATATTCAAGTTATACCGCGCAAAGGTCAGAGCAGTCGATCCCTGTAACATGGGTGACTTTAACTAATAAACTGTACCAATTGGCCCGACCAAAAATTCTAGAAATAAATCCATGGATGGATATATGAGTCTAAATTCAGGGAAAATTTACGAAACCAGTTTCCGAGTTTTGAAACTCGAGATATGATTTTTAAGGCGACAGTGACGCAGTTTTCCAGCCTGACTGGAAATGTCAAAAGGATGGGCAAAACAAGTGAACTTGGCTTGTTAACCCCTCGTGTCCGACACCGGCGATGGTCTCGGGTTCGGGGTGTTACAAGGGCCATCTAGAGTGTCTTTGAGGGGTGGAGCTAATTATATACTGACGATCATTAATGATTTTCCAAAAAAGTTTGGGCATTCTTCTTAAAGCAGAAAATTGATGTGTTGTCCACATTTAAGAATTGGAAGATTAAGATTAAGAACCAAATAGGAAAACATATAAAGCACCTCCGTATAAATAATGGGTTGGAATTCTGTTATGACGAGTTTAATGAATTCTTCAAATTAGAAGGGATCGTAAGACACTTAATAGTTCGACATATTCCACAGCGAAACGATGTTGCAGAACGAATGAATAGAACAATCATGGAAAAGATTCGATGCATGTTGTTGAATTCTTATTTACCAAAGTCGTTTGGTCTGAAGTGACCTCTACAATATGTTTTTTAATTAATTGATCTCCATTCATTTCCATTGAGAAAAAGACTACACAAGAGGTATGATCTAATACTCCTGTTGATTATTTTGATTTGAATATTTTTGGGTGTCTCGCATATGCTCATGTTTATAATGAGAAATTGGAGCCTAGATCTATTAAATGTGTTATTCTTGGTTATAAGACTAGTGTTGAAGGGTATAAGTTATGGTGTGTTGAGATGAGGAAAATTGTAATTAGCAGAGATGTTATTTTTTATGAAATTACTATGCTGCCTAACTTACCTCTTAAAAGACTATTTCAATAAAGACCAACAAAGTTCAAACACGTACTAAGTAAAACCTTAAAGTGAGGAAGTTGCGGCTTTCTCATATTCTGTTAGTTTAGTAATTTTTATACTCTTAAGTCTAAATTACCCATAAATACCGAAAACTTTTAAAATTTACCAAAGTAGGCCATTTTTTGGAAGAATTACGAGAATAGACCGATTTTACATAAACGTTTCCAGCTTTCCACCACATTAGTGCTAAAGTGGCAACACCAATAAATATTTTTATTTTCTGGTGCCACCTATTAATGTGAAAATAAAACTTACAAAAGAGGTCTTTATATAGACTCAAAATCTCATTTCTCTTATTTTCTTAAGTGATGTGCGATATGTGTATTTATAGACTCATAATCCATTTGCAGCTTGTTCCTAGATAATGTGGGATTGCTTACTCTTTCAAACTAACAACATGTGATTAAATAACTACACTTAATATCTATATATAAAATATAATGTGTTACTATATGTGTAAGTTTGTCTTTCTTTTTTTATTAGACTTTTTTTATAACGATAATATTTGTATAAGAGTTTATAATGTTTTATTTTGTTCAAGTTTAATGTTATACAAAGTTTTGTCTTTAATTTTTAAAAATTAAGTGTAGTTTTTAATCTTATGTTGTTAGTTGAGAGTAACTAATTTCATATTGTCTAGGAACAAGCTGCAAATAGATTATAAGTTTATATATTCCCATATCCCACATCGCTTAAGAAAATAAGGGAAATGAGACTTGGGGTCTATATAAAGACCTGTTTTGTAAGTTTTATTTACACATTAATAGGTGGCACTAGAAAATAAAAAAAAATTATTGGTGCTGTCACTTCTAATGTTGATGTAGTAGAAAACGCTTCCAGCTCTACAAATCACCTGAAAATGCTTACAGTTGAATGCGTTTTTTGAATTTCACCTACAAATGCTTCCAGCTAAAAGCATTTTTGTAAAAGCAGCCTATTCTCGTAATTTTTCCAAAAAAAAGGCCTAATCTTGTAAATTTTAAATTTTTTTGGCATTTATTGATAATTTAGTCGACTCTTAAGGCTTTGTTTTTTGAAAGTTTTGAAACTGTATGATCTGTTTTGTTCATGCATTAGAAGTTTCCTTTCGTCTGGTAAAACTAAATCGAGTATGATAGAAGAACCAAAATTATAATTTGACCAAGTATATAGTTTTGGTAGTTGTCTGGGCAACATCCTGACGACGCCGACGCGGACGCCGCTCTTACTTCCAGATCCTAGCCAGCACGGCACTCTATGTATTGCTTTGCTCTTCGTGACCAAACCATGAATTGTTCGAAGTCAGATTTCTTGTACACCTAAACGTGATACAACTTCAAATCTAATATACTTGGATTATATCATTCATCAATCAAACTTGAATTTAATAACAAAAGAAAAGGTTAAAATAATTAGTTTTGAGTTAAAATTTTTATTCGTAATAATTAAGTTTGACTCATCTTTTAATATATAATAAATTATAGTTTTATACCTGTGTGATGTGCAAAATTTAGTTGCGCATGTGTCAATTAAAAATATAATAAAGTGTTTTATTATTTTTATAATTTTTATAGAAAATATTAGAAATCACTTTAAATTATTGTATAATTATTTTATAGATTTTGCACACGTGGCCTGTATTAGAAGTTGAATTGCAATTTATTTATTCTATTAAAAATGGAAAAAATTATTTCTTGCACGTTAAATCAACGAATAAACTGATCATTTTATTAAAAATTTCATCAATTTCTACTCTTAAATATTTGACAATCTGTTGAAGTAACAAAATGAGCAAATTTAATCATATTGACATGATGTTATTTAAAAATAAAATTATTAAAATAAATAATTAGTTTTGTAATTATTTTAAAATCCTATGTCTAGGATGAACCTAAATGTTGTTGAGGTTCATTCAAACTTAGACAACCATTTCTTGGACAATTATTTGAAGATTATTAAGAATTTTTCTTATTAAAAGTTGTTAAAATCAATAAAAATATTTAAAATTAATAAAAATAGTGTTCGGAATGAATGTGGGCAAATGTTTCATTCTATAGTGGTGTCCAAGTTCATGTTTTGCTGTACAGCAGAATTTTTTTTTTTAATCTAAGGCTCCGGTTATTTCATTGAAAATGATTTTCAGAAAATGATTTCTGGAAAATTATTTATTTTTCTGGAAAAGTTAATATTTTCTGTTGTTTAGATGAATCTGTGTAAAATATTTTCTATTGTTTGGTAGATTTCTTAAAATATTTCATAAAAGTTGTTTTCAATTAAACAAACATACATTTGAGATTTTATTATTTTCATTGTTTAATTGAATTTTTTTATCTATAATTTTATATTTTACATTGTTTTTGCATATATTAAAAATATTATGTTAAATTCATATTCATTACAACATCATTTTTAATTACATGACTACTAAGTGTGTATTTTTATTTAAAATGTGACATCAACAAAATTGATAAAAAATTAACGATATTAATAATTAGACTTAACTTTAAAAGTTGAAAAGTAAAGGGACTAAATTCTTGAAAATAAAAGTATAAAGACTAAATTACAAATCTATGAAGTGTACATACACTTATATTTTAATCCTTATACTACAAAATATTTATTTTTAATATATTTACAATTGTAATAAATATTTATTATTAAAATATTAATATTGAATATTTTCCATAATATGTTAATAATATTATTTAAAATTATTATTTTAAAATTTATTCTTAAAATAAAATCGAAATATTAAATAATTTATTAAAATAATAAATTATATTTATTATATTAATAATTTATTATATGACTAAATATAAATACTTAAATATATATGTTTAATAATATTAAAAATATAATATTTTAAATATTTTTAAAATAAAAATAAAATTTATTATCAATATAATAATATTAAGCTTGATTTAAGTTAATTTTATATAAAAATAAAATTATCTATAGATGAGCTCTTTTCCGGAAAATGACTTATGCTTTTCAAAAGGGTAAGTTATTTCATAGGAAAAAGGGCTTATTTTACCTTGACCTGTAAGTCATTTTTTTGTTGACCAAACTATTTTCTATGAAACTAACATAGGAAAATATAGAAAACATTTTTCATAAAACATTTTACATGTAAACAAACGGACCCTAAGTGGTTGTGTTGTTTATAACAGTAAACCCTTTTATCAAATTTGTACTTGTGTTTTGGAAAATGTGGTATAATATGTTTCCTGGCTTTCGGCCAACTTGATCTTCTTCGCTATACTTGAACCTTGGCTTCTTAGAGTGTGAACTCTAACTCACAAATCAATGAACACTATGAAAATTTTTCTACTGGTATTTAGTAGGAATATCAATCTCTCTCAAATGCTAGAAACCAAAAAGCAAATTCTCTCAAAATTAAAATTTATTTAGAAGAATAAATCTCATTGATTTTGACAGAGTGCCAATACTAAGAATGGCGTCTGTTTGACCTAGCCAATGGTCTCTATTTATAGAGAAAATCACAAGAGTTTCAGTTGAACAAGTACAAGTAAAATAATAATATTTTAACTGAAAACATGTAGTCCTATTAAGACTAGCAAAATAATAATATTTTAACAGAAATCATTCATCCTAGAAAAATGAGTCGTGACTGCGTTACTTTTCCATCTACCATGTAATGCAAATAGGAGGATATCATTTACCCTATACTTGAACTATTAATTGAAGCTATGTTATGAAGAAGTCGTACACCCAACATACTAACTTTTAACTCTATTACCAATTGAACACAGGCTTTCAATACGTCATAGTATAAGAGTCACACACTAATGTATTGTCACTTACTTAAGATTGAGGTAAGTCACACTATGAACACACAAGTGAATAAATCCATAAACAAATCGAAGATTCATTCTACTTGAGTTTTATCCAAGGTATTATTTATCTAGACAATAACATTTATGTCTCTATCTTTTAGGAGTCACCCGTTTTAGTACCCAAGACAAAGTATCTCTTGACTCGAACTTGATAGACAATATAATAGTCTTTTAATCAATTTGCTTAATTTCAATTAGACTATGGACCATTTAGATTAGCTACTAATATAAGTTGTCTTCTTGCATTATGATCCAACCATATAATGCAACTTAATATTAGCTAAATATTAGGTAATCATTAATGAGTCAATATCTGCCTGTTCATTTTGTTTTGCATGCAAAATCCCTTGTGGACAAGAACAAACGATATTAATATGACTGATGAAATTTTATTAACCCGATCTATTCAAAAAGTTACTAATACATTAGGATGAAAAACTAGACTAAAGGCATTATATCTCAACACATAACATGATTAAAGAATTCAAATATACATACATGTGTGTTGGTAAAATTTACAATTTAATCCTTCATATTTCTTTCATTTATTCAATTTGGTCCATGTACCCTAATTTCATGTCTTAATAAATTGGATTATTTCCAATTTTGGTCCTTCAATTTATCTCATATCTCTATTTCAACCTCTCAAAATTTTGAATAATTATACTAGATTCTCAAAACTTTTATTTATTTATTTATGATTTAATCTTTACTTTAATTTAGTATACCACAACCTACTTATCTTTTCCTTCTTTACATTCTTCTTCTTATTTTACTAGAAAATAAATTATACACTATTTAATTTATTACTATTTTTATACTATATCGATTTTAGGGTATTACATTATGTGGTCCGAGGAGTATGTAACATCCTGAATTAGGGCCTAGTCGGAATAGTGGTCTTGGGACCACAAATTCGACACAGTAAAATTTGTTTTTATTATATTTTGATAGTATGCAATTTCACGGGATGATTTTGTGAAAATTTCATTCGAAAATTTTGACGTTTGGGCACTCAATTTGGTCAAAAGGACTAAATTAGAAAAAGTGCAAAAGTTTAGTTCTACATGTAGAGGTGTCTAATTGTTATGAAATTTTAAATTGGAGGCCCTTAAATGGTAATTAGACCATTGGATAATTTATTAGACAAAAATGGACATGAAATGGGTGAAATAGAATATTTTTAAGTTAGGGGCATTTTGGTAATCTAGTAATTAAAATGAATTAAAAACAAAATTAAAAGCCAATTTTTGTCCATCTTCTACCCCATGGCCGAAAATTGCATGGAGAAGACATATCTGGGGTTTTTCAAGCTTCCAAGCCCGACTGTAAGTCTGTTCTACCCTGTTTTTAATGATTTTTACGTTTTTGAAATCCTCGTAACAAGATCTACTCATTTCCACCCATATTTTGAGCTAGGGTTTGTGTTTAAAAATTTACCCATGGATAACATGCATGTTTTTTGATGTCTAATGATAGAAAATGAATGCTCGGTGTGTAATAAATGACTATTACTAAGTTATTTTTTGGTAAAATTGTCAAAAAAGACCGTTTTGCAAAAGTTACAAAATTTGTCATAAAAGTGTGATTTAGTGGAAATTAGGGGCTTATATAGTTATTAAAATGATTCGGCTAGGCTTAAAATGCAAGGAAATTGGTTAAAAATCATTTTACGAGCCTTGGGGCAAAAGTGAAAATATGTAAAAGTTTAAGGGTCAAAATGAAAATTTGTAAAAATATGATTTTTGGACCCATATGGATAATGTGACTAATTAGTAAGCTAAATATGATATTATAAATCAAGGAAAATGAGATTCGGGCATAGATTGGAAATGAGTGAGATTATGGACTAAATCGGAATATATAGCTATGCTCGCATTCGAGGTAAGTTTGTATGATAATAATAATGCAATGTTATGTTTGAATTATATTCCTTACTTTTATTGCATATATTGTATGATTTAATACATTGGAAAAGTTGATGGAATGGTGTTTATGATATGGAAGAATATTACATGAAATGCAAGAAAATGATTATACATGACAAATGACATATGTCATATGAAATATGCGATATATGTTATGTAAATTCTTGAAAGCTTATTTGCTATTTGAGTTATGCCTGATTATGCTATGAATGGGAAAATGGTGAATTTGTAAGCATGAATGATATTATGGTCGTTGTTCACGACATGACAAGTAAGTACGATAAGGATGCTATGCGCAAGTACGACATGACAACCTTAGGAATAGTTTAGGATACAAGTGACATGTCACTAGGAATTTAGAAATTCAAGCTCGTTGAGCGGTCCGAGTTCGTGATTTATGTGAGAATCCGAACTTGTCGAGTGGTCCAAGTTCGTGATCTATGTGACATTCGAGCTCGTTGAGAGGTCTGAGTTCATTATGGATGCTAGCATCCGAGCTCGTTGAGTGGTCCGTGTTCATAATGGATGCGATTCATGTAACATCCGAGCTTGTTGAGAGGTCCGAGTTTATTATGGGTGTATACATGTTATGAGGTAGCTTTGGCTACGTATGTATATGTGGCACTTAGGTGCAAGTTTCTGCGTATCCAATAGTATTCCTAGTGTTCAACGGGTAATGTAATGAATGTGATGAAAGTCCCGAGGAGGGCATGTTAAAGAGGTATGGTTATATGATACACTACGATGAGTACAGGTACGTATTCTAAACTTATGAATAATGCCTTGGTAAAGATCGATTTATGATGAGCAAGTATATATGTGTATATGATAAGTAAGCCAAAAGGGTTTGAATGATGAATAATCTTTATGGTTATGTTATTATGTCTTTGTGTAATTGAACATGAAATCCATGAAATGGTAAGTTCATGATTAGTTGAAAATGAACTTATAATAGTTACCATTATATTACACTAAGACAATGTTGGACATTAGCAGTTGTGTGACTTTGAAAATCCACCAAAAATTTTAGAAATTGAATTAGAGACTGAATAAGATATGAGATTAAAGCTTATTAAATCTAGTTTCACATAGAAGAAACTATGTAAGCAAAAGAGTTTCATATTATGAGATATTTGAACTTTGCTTTTGTGAGACAAAGTCAGAGTGCTTTCGGGCTCCACTGTATCAAGTTTGGAAAATCACTAAAAATTTTAAAAAATTTATTATGGGTTAGAATTTATATGATTAAATCCTTAATGAGTATATTTTCAAGATAAATAGATAGGAACATTAATCGAAACACGTACTATGAGATAATTTATTTTTAGTAAAGAAGGTCGAAGCTGTCAAACAGCAGAACAGGGATAACTTTAAAGAATAAACTGTACTTATTGAACAGACCAAAAATTCTGAAAATTTTATTTTAAAAATATGTATGAGTCTAGTTTGAGAGAAAATTTACGGATCTTAATTTGGAGTTCTGTAGCTCCAGATATAAATAATTTAGTAACTATGTGATACGAGCACGCCGTATCACTATGACTCGAGAAAACAACATGACCAGAAAATAAGTAAAAGTGTAATTATGATTATATTTCCATGGAATCATGTTGATAATTTACTTATTATTTTCATATGGACTTACTAAGCTTTACGCTTACTCCCTCCTTTCCATTTCTTTAATGTTGACAGGTTAGCTAGGGGTTAGAGATCGTCAGAGGCAACCTCACACTATCAAACTACCTCCTTTGGAGTATTGATGAATCTTAATGTCTTCAAGTGAGTGGCATGTATAGGGACTTACTTTTATGATAGATGCTATTATGATTAGCCATATGTATTGGCTTATATTGATTCATTGTATATAGCCATGAGATGTGGCTTATAATGATTGTGGTTTGTAAGCCTAATTATCCATGATAAGTTCTAATGCTTGTGATGCGATGATGTGTTTATGCTTGTGGGATATGTATGGTTGGTATTATGACATATATGCATGATGGGTGCTTCTTGACTGATCGAAATGGCCACAGCCACGTAGTAAATGTATAATATGGAAATAAGTTGATAATGTTTGAACATGAATACTTGATGTTGATGAAGTTACTTGATAAATTGATGGTTATGAAAGTTTGGTAAAAGTGGTCATCAAATGACAAGGTCAATAAATATAGAATTGTTGTCTAGGTTTGATATTATATGAGTACGTGTAATAAGTGAATGATAGCATGTTAAAGTTAAGAATATACCTTAGTGAAGTATGTTAAATCATTAAAATGATGCCATGATGTATATCTTTGATGTGTGTAAAGATGTGAGCGATTAATGGTAACAAAAGGCTTGGAAAATAGCCTAAGTACTAGTCACACGGGCAGAGACAAGGCCATGTGTCTCAACCATGTGGAGGACACGGCCTAGCACACGGGCGTGTGGCCTGGCCATGTGGTTCAATTTGTTTTACTGACATCATAAATAGAGAGTTACAAGGCTTGAGGACATGGAGTGTTGGAGACACACGGGCATGTCCCTATGTTCGTGTGACCCTATTTCAGGAAATTTTTTCTAAGTTTCCCCAAAAATTTCTGAAGTTCTCGGTTTAGTCCCGAACCACCCCGATGTATGTTTTAGGCCTTGAAGGCCTGTATCAGGGATGATTTACATGTGTTTGAAAATTTTTAATTTGGATGAAATTTTATGGCCCGGTTTTGCATGTTTGTGAATGTTTAAGTCCGATAACGCCTCGAACCCTGTCCCGGCTTCAAATATAGGTAAGCAATGTTACAGAGTAGGTTGGCTTTGTGAATCCTTCTCACATGCAAAAACAACTATTTGTTAATCATAAAGCTTAGTAAGATTTCAAGGAAAAATAAACTCTCCCCCCTAATATGGGATTAACAATTAAATTGTCAAGTGCATATAACATTAATGAGGAGATATCAATTAAAACATATAATTGTACCCCAAACACAATTACGTAATCTTTAATCTAATCGAAGAAGTTGCATTCTTTTTACTTAATACATTCCCACATCTAAAACAATTACAACACAACTTAGACTAGTTTAAGTAAGCCACTATAGCATGTTTAATTATTAAAAGAAACAAAATATCTCATAACTCAGTATTTTTTGTTCATTAAACACATTGGTTCAAAATTTTGGACTCTTTACCCTTGATAAACTTAGTAAAATAAGACTAGCAGACACAAGATTCCAACCAAACTCCTTAAGTATTCCACACAAGGTGCATCCACCCAACACACCAACACATACACATAAAAAGAGGCCCATAATGCACCTAAGTCTTGTGTCGTATGTCATTAGATCATCTTTCCAAATGCACATATTCATTCCAAGGCGCACAAATCATTCAAAGAGCACAAATATAATTCCTATAGGCATGTTAATCATATCTTAACTATTTTACCACATTTATAAGGGCATAATTACCATTAACACCATTTTTACATCATCACATATTCACAAGTATATACTATCTATGCACACACATATAAACTTATATAACATATATAATTCACTTAATGACACAAGGTAACCTCATTTCCACTTCACATGAACTTATTTTCACATACCACATAGAACAACAATGGAAAACACACAAGTGTTGGTAAAATTTGGTTTTAAAAAAATTTTTGTTGCACAATGGGAAATTAATTTTTTTCTAAAATCGAACGATTGCATTATTTATAGCAAAAAACTCTTTACTAGATCCTTTTTTGGAAAAAAAATTCGATTCAAAAACAATTTTCTTACTTAGCGAAAAAATAAAAATTTTGAAAATAGAGTCGATTTGTAATATTTATAGCAATAAACTTTTTCTCGAAATAGTACCTGTGTTTTGGGCTAGATTGATCCTAAACATTCCTAGCTTTCAACCAAACAACCTTTTCTGTTGTTCTCGTACCATGGGCTGCTTTTAGTGTGGGCTTGAACAATTTCAAATAACATAGAACCATAAAAAATTTTCTTACTTTCAGTAGGAAATCTCTCTCTTACAGAAACTGGTAGAATTGTTATTCCCAAAAATTAGAATTTATACTTAGAAATAAATTATGGCAAATTTTGGGCAGAGTAACAATATCTCAAAATTTATTTATAACTTAGTATATGTTTTTAGCCTTACCAGTGCCATCTATTTATTGGGAGAGGAAGTAAACCCTGAATTAGTAGAATGTATTTTATGTAACACCCCGGACCCGAGACCGTCGCCGGAGTCGAACACGAGGTGTTAACAGACTTCAAACCACTTATTAGAAATTTCCCAGACAAGCTGCCAATCTGCATACGAGTCGCATTAAAAATCATATCTTGAGTTCTGAAACTCGAAATCCATTTCCGTAAATTTTTCCCGAAACTAGACTCATGTATGCATCTACAAATTGTTTTCTAGAATTTTTGGTAGGGCCAATTATTACAGTTTATTAGTTAAAGTCCCCCATGTTACAGGGATCGACTACACTGACCTTTACGCATTACGACTTGGATATCTCCCTGTACAGGGCTTCAATACTGATGTCGTTTGTTTCTACAGAAACTAGACTCGAAAAGGAATCTGTACATATATAGCATGGCTTCTAATTATCTCTGG
Source organism: Gossypium arboreum (assembly GCF_025698485.1). NCBI lineage: Eukaryota > Viridiplantae > Streptophyta > Magnoliopsida > Malvales > Malvaceae > Gossypium > Gossypium arboreum. The sequence goes on from NC_069075.1 coordinate 35,500,680, forward strand.
TCCATTCACGATGAATTTCCAAAGTCAGGACAGGGACTCCAGTAACCGTTCTGGCCCTGTCTCACGAAAACTTAAATATCTCTTAACATACAGCTCACATGGTCGCTTTGTTTCTTCTATACGAAAATAAACTCATCAAGCTTCGATTACATAATTTATTCATTATTTAATTCCATTCTCACTATTTTTAGTGATTTTTCAATCTCACGTCACTGCTGCTGCCAGCATCTGTTACTAAAGCAACTATGCCTATTTCGTGATTTCCCCTTGATCTAACTAGTAATTCATCATACATATCACAAATTATGATCATGACTAGCCATACTAAAGGCTAATCATTGTCAAATATCTCCCTACTACACTATTACTATATCATGAATTTTAACACCAAAAATAATCAACCATGACATATGGCATAAAAATCGAATTACCAAGACTTGCGACCTAACATTATAGAACCAAATCCAACCGAACATTTATGCCATTTTCGCATGGCTAAAAGTTTACATACCAAATTTCAACAAAACATATTAGCCTATACATGCGAAATGTTCTCCTAGACCGACTAAAAGAAGATACCAAAAGTTGCTAGCGGTGTGATGACTTGATGACAATCCCGAGCACGCAAAAAGACGAGTCCAAGAAACCTAAAGTAGGTGACAAGCAAACACCGAGTGAGTATATAACTCAGTAAGTCATAAGCATTACATTGCCTTTCAGTAATAATATATCATAAGAGAAAATAAATAATGCGGGATTAAAATCCTCCGTCCACACCCAAACTGTGCTATAATTCCTTAGGCATTTCGGTTTGATCTCATACCAAGCCCTACTTTGATATTTCATACATTACACCATATGACATTGGATGCATTTATCTTCAAGTATAATCACCACATAGGTTCAAGACTTACCAAGCTCAATCCCAAATATAAATAAAATGTCTATTCCTCATGAGCTCAAGGTGTTTACTCGCATCACTGTCCATGATTGACTCGATAAGGCGAACACTTAGAGCATGTATATTTATTAGAGAATGTATAATAAGCCCGCACACTTAGTGCTTAATAGTCGAACTCGCACACTTAGTGCTATATAATCAAACTCGCACACTTAGTGCTATACAATTTGAACCCGCACACTTAGTGCCAATTCATGATCATAAATGTTTACACCCGCACACTTAGTGCGAAACCAATAACTCAATACATCTCACCTCTTTTCTATTTCATTCAATACTTTCATCACCCCATGCATACATGTATATATATATATATTTATCATTCCATTCAGCATCATTACATAGACGTTATGACCATTTAAATTAATACAAAATATATGCTTAATGACTTACCTTATATTGGATGAAATGATTCCCAATCGACTACTCGATTATCTTTGCTTTGCCTTTGTTTGATTCTCCCTCTTTGATGTCTTGATCTAAAATAAATACATTTAGTAGTTTAATTTTCTTGCTGGATACTTATGTGTATAATTTAATGGTTTTCACCCTATTTCACAACTATCCTTGTTCAAAATATCAAAACCTCAACCATTATTCGATTAATGCTTCAAGGTCGAATGTATTATCACTATTAAGTTAACCTAGTCTCAAGTATTTTTAATCCTAATATACAACATCATGAATCAACTCAACCTTATAAGCCAATATTACTCCTTCAATCGATTGTAAAGAGTTAACAAAAAAATATATTTTCACAAACATATACACCTATATGGCGATTATACCAAATTAAATTTAACCTTACTTATTCAAAATCTTCATTCCATACTATCATCCCCTTCTAACCCAAACAACATGCAAGTGACCTCCAATGTTAGCACTTAGATTCACGGCATGATGCCCAAACCACCATAAAAGCTCCAACTTTCTTAACATTACTAAGAGTGCCTCCAATTACTAACTTAACCTATCATAAAACTAAATCAACAATTCAAAACTTACCTCTTACTAGCTAAAGAAGAATGTCGAATTTCTTTTGGTAAGTTCCCTTATTTCTTCCTCTTCATTCAGCCAAGAAGATGAGAGAAAGATGGACACTTTTTTTGTTTTCCTTCTTACATTCACGGCAATGGGGAGGAAACAACTACTCACACCTTTTTTTTTCATTTCTTTATTACCCATTCTCATTAATTTATTTTTCCACCCATGATGCACCAACAAAACATGTCTATGACATGTTTTGCCCATAATCTTTGTCATGGCGGCCATTAGCAAATTAAAGGGAAATTGACATGCAAACCCTCATTTTGCATGCATGATCAACTAGTCATCACACATTTCCCCATCATACTTTCAAAGTTTTCTACTAGGTCCTTTCTAGTGAAATTCACATTTATAACTCTAAATCAAAACATCAAAAATATCACACATGAGTTAACACATATTATAGGCATCAAAATAAATATTAAATTATTTTTATGCCTCGGTTTTGTGGTCCCGAAACCACATTCTGACTAGGGTCGTTTTAAGGCTGTCACATTTAACGTTAATTTAATAGAAAAAACAATCCCCTAGTTGAACTAGGAGGGAGAAGGGCTAATAGGGTGTGCTTCCCATCATATGTATTATAATGGAGTTTCGAGTCTCTTCTGTATTGGGTCCAATAATATGTGCTTATTGAATTTTTAACCTAACACATTATTATTTAGTCCAACCCAATATATGTTTTTCTAATTCCAAAAATAGGCATTATCTATTAAATTAATTTAAATTAATTAAGTTTTTCAATTAAATAATTTCTCAACCCAATTCTAATACCGTTAAAATCATGAGAACATTACCATAAAAGAATAAATTTTAAAATATATTTAATTTCTACATTCAACAGATTCACAATGACCAATTAATTTAATTTCATTTCGAACTTCAATTATTTAATTAAATAATAATTCAAAAACTTAAATTAATTCTTAGTTCATTTCCATACTTTGTGAGAAATCACATTCATTTCTGAATATAACCCATTTCTCTAACATTATCATTTTTATCTGTTTCTGTTCATTTGATTCAAGTTGCAATTTATATTTTTTTTTCAACAAGCTAGTGGAGAGGCTGATTAGACACATGTAATTAGGGCTCAAACGATTTATAATTAAGTTCAAACTATTCACCTATTAATTATAAACTCATTTAGTCACGAAGTCATTCGACTATAGTACCATGACTGAGCTCTCCCCAATTACATACTATTACGAAAGCTACTTAGTCAATGTTCATCCGCTGACCTTGTTATAAGTGTGTTACCCTCATAGGGTATCCTTAATCTCTTTGGGATAAATCCATTCTCCTAATATGATCCTATTTTATCTTACAGTAACCATTACATTTTTATGAAAAGTCAGCTACTATCAAATAGTAATTAAGTCATTCATCACAAATGCAAACAACCTGTTGCTATGTTTACTTTTCATCTATCATGTAATGCCAATGAGAGGGTACCATTATATGTCTTGGGATATGAATTCCATTATTGTGAATGATGCTACATACTACAGAAGTCGTATACCCAACAAACCAAATTTCGATTCCTTATCTATTCAGACTTAGGCTTTTACTCACATCAAAGTATATGAGTCATATATACATAGTCCATCATCCACTCAAGAGTAAGGTATGTCAAACTATGAAAGTCACAAGTGAATAAATCCATAAACAGATTTAGGATCTATTCTCCTTGGGTCCTGTCCGACGTACTGTTAGTCCAGTCAATCACATCTATGTCTCTATCTTCTTGGAGTCACCTGCTCCGATGCCCAAGATAAAGCATCTCTCCAGTTGGACCTGATAGATGAAATTTTCGATTAGACTAAGGACATGTTTAGGCATGTCTACTAATACAGTTTGTATTTCGTATTACGATCTTGTAACGCCCTAAATTTTGGGCCTATAAGTATTGGGCTTCGCGTATCAGAGCAATTGAATTTTAGTTGTGCAATAAAATTTCACTAATTGCGTGTTTGATTTATTGGCTATGTGCTTTAGGAGTCATTGGGAGTGTTTTGGGAGGTCTTGAGTTCAAATCTAGGCTTTAGCAAAAATCTTAGTTTTCCCTAAATTGAACTTGGCGTTACCTGGAAGGTCTTATTAATATTTTGGGTTTAAATTATGACACAAGAAAGCATGTGGTCTAGTGGCAAGGTGGCGTTAGGAGTATGGCAAGGAGGCCAAAGGTTTGAGACTTGAAGTGAGCTATGGATTACTTATTTTGCGGCTATGTCACCCAGTGGTTGTGTTGGAATAGAATTCTGCTCAAGTGGTTGTGGAATTGGTCTTGGGGGGAGATTTATGGGATATGGACTGAGAGGAGTTTGAAAGTGATTCAAATCAGGGGGTTGAGAGATTGTAAGAGTGGATTATGGGGGGTTGAGGGGAAAGTTAGTAGTTGGCTGAATATGGGACTTCCCATTATGCATATTCCATCATACGACCTTTTCCCCATGGTGTCGAACTCTTTTATGCCATTTCGAGCTCCTTGCTTTTATTTTTTTCTCATTTCACTGTATTGCTGAGCATATACTAAAAACCGACTACTCATGCAACTTTTCTGTCATTTTTGGAAAGCGTTGAGTGCTCTTTCATTTGTCCATTTTCTTTCCCATTTCTGTTTCTTGCTCATTGCTTAAACTTTTACCGAAACCCTTTTTACTTTTGGCTTCTCTTAATTTCTTTCAGAGTTTCCGATTATTCCCCTTCGTATTACTCCTTTTGCAATCGGTCCCTTGCATGACCGAATCTTCTCACCCCATTTATCTACTTACTGTCCTTCTTTTCTCTCGTTTGTTTCTATTCCTATTTGGCCGAATACCCTTTTGCCTTTTTTGATCATTCTCGTGTATAGTGGCTGAAAATCCTTGCATTCCTTCAACACTTTCTTTCATTGATCATAGTACTCTTGTAAGCCAAATATAACCTTCTCTATTTTTCCCTTGGTTGTTTTCCTTCTCCTCTCAGTAGTAGTCGAATATTGTATTCCTGTCGCATCACTCGTGATTTTGACTCAGTGCACTCGAGTGTTACTCCTTTAGTTTGAACAGATTCTACGGGATGGTTGTGGTCGAAGGTGATTTGACAATTGTTTGAAAGTTGGGGAAACAGGTGTTTCTATTATTGGTGTGTGGATACTTGGGTGTGGTTTGTTTCACGAGTAGGTGTGTAATTGTATGCTATGTTTAATGATAGGCTAAAAAGCTGAAAGTGTGTGTATTTGTATGCAGTTTTTGATAATTGTTTAAAAGCCGAAAGTATGTGTTATTTACAGTGTTATGACTGTTGATCAGCAAAATGAAGAAAAGCCAAAAATGAGGCATATGATGCCACACAAGCGTGCAATCACACGTGTGGTGAACAGAGCCCACAGACATGGGCGTTAGACTATAGAGGCCACCACGAGCGCTTTCGTGGTCTTGGGCTATTTTGGGCCTCGTTGGGCCAAAATAGGCTGTGTGGGCCCAGTGGGCTTGTAGGCCCACACAGATAAAATGTATGTGATGCGGTAAGTGTTGTTTGGACTGTGACGTTCGCATAGCTGTGGCTGTTTCGAGGTTAAATGGGCCACGAGAGTGTGTGGGCTTACTTGGGCCGAGAATGGGCCTTAGGCCCATTTACACCGTTATGTCTATTTAGGTTACTTAAGTCACTCGAGGCGACGATGGACCTTTTGTTGGGTTGTTAAGACCCCAACTTGTAAAGAAAATTACCGAAATACCCCCAGTTTGTAAAATTACCAAAGTATCCCTGTAGGGTAAAATGACTGTTTTGCCTTTGTGGGTAAATGACTGGCTTGGACTATGAATTTGACTGATTTGACTGTGATTGTATGACTGTGTTTTAACTGACTTGACTGTGGTTGTATGTCATGGTTGTATGACTGACATGCTTTTAATATATGTTTAAATGTCTATTATTGAGCATAGCCATTGTGCATACACGTGTGATGATTGAACATGACGTACACGACATATTGCATGGGGTTGGGACATTGATACGGAGGAAGTACTGTACTAATAGGGTCGTACGGGTCGCAAGAGACGACTGTGGACCGACAGATGACTTAATGCCGCTTAATCTGTTTATGGCTCTGTGCTAGCCTAAATATGGCTCTGTGCTATCTTGATTATGGCTTTGTGCCAATCTTATTTACCTGCGGCTATGTGCCTATCATATTTATTGATGGCTCTGTGTCAATCATATTTACACATGGCTGTGTGCCGATTATAAAATCGGGGTGTAGTTAAAAACCCCCAAATTAAAAGCTAGAAAATTAGAGAAAAGGCCTTATTACATCAAAAACCCAAAGAGAAAGTAATTTAAGAGAAAACGTAATTAAAATAAAGTAATTCAAAATACTAAAATTTGACTGTCCGTAATGTGGCCACCTCCGAGTCCTCCGATACGTCAAACCATCTCTCGCTAAAGATTACCTGAAAAATTAAAAGTGGGGTAAGAAGGTTTGGTCATGCAAGGTACCGATTGCAAAAGGAGTAATAAGGAGGGGAACAATCGGAAACTCTGAAAGAAATAAAGAGGAGCCAAAAGTAAAAAGGGTTTACGTAAAAGTTTGAGCAAGGAGCAAGAAACAGAAATGGGAAAGAAAATGGACAAATGAAAGAGCACTCAACGCTTGCTAGAAATGACAGAAAAGTAGCATGAGTGGTCGATTTTCAGTATATGCTTAGCTATACAGTGAAATGAGAAAAAAGTAAAAGTAAGGAGAACCTGAAATGGCATAAAAGAATTTGGTACCATGGGACAAAGGTCCTATGATCGAATATGCACAATGGGATGTCCCATATTCGGCCAACTACTAACTCTCCCCTCAACCCCCTATAATCCAGTCCTACAATCTCTCAACCCCTCGATTTGAATCACTTTCAAACTCCTCCCAGTTCATATCCCATAAATCTCTCACCCAAGACCAATTCCACAACCACTTGAGCAGAATTCTATTCCAACACAACCACTGGGGGCCACAACTGTAAAATAAGTAATCCATAGCTCACTTCAAGTCTCGAACCTTTGACCTCCTTGCCATACTCCTAACGCCACCTTGCCACTAGACCACATGATTTAAACACAAAATATTAATAAGACCTTCCAGCTAAACCCAAGTTCAATTTAGGGAAAACTAAGATTTTTGCTAAAGCTTAGATTTGAACTCAAGACCTCCCAAAACACTCCTAATCACTCCCAATCACTCCTAAAGCACATAGCCGATAAAGTAAACACGCAATTAGTGAAATTTTCTCCCACAACTAAAATTCAATTGCTTCGATACGCGAAGCCCAATTCTTCTAGTCCAAAATTTGGGGAGTTACAAGTCTAATTATGTAATACCGCTTAGTATAAGTTAGACATTAGACAACTAGTGAACTAATATTTCTTCTATTTTACTTTACATGCAAAAACTGTAACACCCCTTACTCGTACTCAATGCCGGAACAGGTTACGAGGGATTACTATACTTGAACCTTACTCGTACTCAATGCCGGAACAGGTTACGAGGCATTACTATACTTGAACGCAATCAAGCACACAAAAACTGGACCATAAAATTTTGTTCCAATTAAGGTCATTCAAACATATACTTAACATCCCTTATACGGGCCTAAAACGCCCAAAACATACATCGGGAAAGATGTGTGACTAAACCGAGAATTTTTAGAGCTTGTACGACACTTAGAAAATTTTCATGTTTTAGAGAGTCACACGCCCGTATGGGTAGGCTGTATGGTCATACACGCCCGTGTGGCTTAGGACATGCCCGTGCCCTCAGTCCGTGTAACTCTTTGACTATGACATCATCAGCCAAATAAGGTCACATGGCCGAGTCACACACCCGTGTGCTAGGCTGTGTGGCAAATTAAATTCCAAAATCAGGTGCAGACTGCACACGGCCTGGGTACATGCCCATGTCCTGAGGCCGTGTCCCTCACACGGCCATGTACCTACCCATGTGTTTACTACTGGGCATTCTTGTAACGCCCCCATGCCCGAAACCGTCACCGGAGTCGAGCTTGAGGGGTTACTGAACATAATTTATCAAATTAAGAACTTCAAATCATTTGTTTCTACATTCACAGCTTTCTAGCTACCCGCGTCACGATTACAAGAAAAATCATATCTCGAGTTACTGAAACTCAAATCAAGATCCGTAAATTTTCCCTAAATCTAGACTCATATATATTTAGTAATTTTTATAGAATTTTGGTTGGGCCAATTAGTACAGTTTATTAGTTAAAGTCTCCCTGTTTGAGGTTCAATTGCTTCGACTGTATTACTTAATCGATATCTCTCTATCTGAATTTCAATGACTACTAGATTTGTTTCTATTAAAACTAGAATCAAGAAGGAATCTTTACATATAAAGAATGACTTCTAATTATTTGTTTACAATTTATTATGAATTTTAAAGTCGAACAGAGGATCCGAAATCACTCGCCCTATTTCACAAGGTTTCAAATATCTCATAAAGTATCATTTATATGCCTGTTTTTTTAATCCATATGAAAATAGACTCATTAAAATTCAATTTCATAACTTTCTCATCATTTAATTCCATTTATACTATTTTTAGTAATTTTCAAATTCATGTCATTCTTTGACAATATTTTGTTTTAAGGCAAATTTCATCTTTTCATGAGTTGTTATGAACTAGATAACCTATTAAACTTCCATGATATCAAACATGATCTAAATTTAACCATCACCATGACTTATCAATATCAAACATTTTCTCAACCAATCATGGCCATATCATAAAATTATTTACAAAAATAAGTATATTGCTATACATGCCATACTTAAGTTTTACAAGCCATTTACCCGGATGAAAGTCCTTTGGATAGTGTGATCGAACCTTCGACCCGTCCCGATTCGAAATGGCTTGTTCAAAACTACAGTAAATAAAGAGGAGGAGTAAGCATAAATGCTTAGTAAGTTCATATGTAAATAACAAGTAACATAACAATACAAATATACCAAACAACTTTAGCATGGTATCACCAAAACATATATCACATTTCTAAACATCATTCATCATCTTACCACCTTATCGTTGTTGTATCTATTTTCAACCCGAGGGTTAAGAACATACCTGTCCAAAGTGTCCATTTCACAACACTTACCAAAACGTCGCTTGCATCTTAAGTGTTCTTCCATTTCACTAGAAATTTCACCCGTTGAACACATCGGAATACAACTCGGATACACGGATAATTTGCACATAAGTGCCTCATCTGTAATCAAGAAATCATGTAACCCGCCCCTAAGTGAACTCAGACTCAACTCAACGAGCTCGGGCATTGGCATCCATAAGTGAACTCGGACTCAACTCAACGAGTTCGGATGCCTAGTTACATTTCACGAACTCGGACTCAACTCAACGAGTTCGGACATTCGCATCCATAAGTGAACTCGGACTCAACTCAACGAGTTCGGATGCTCAAAAATCCTAGTGACATGTCACTTGTATCCTAATCTATTCCTAAGGTTCAAACGGGCTTTTTCCCTCGATCTCACATTTTCCGTCTTCCATGGAATATCGGAACCGATACTCGGTAGCAATTCATATTTATCAAGTAGTAAACATAATTTGCATATTACTCAATATTAACCACAAAGCATAATATTTCACGATTAAAAATCAGCATATCATATAATTAACATTAATAACTTAAAAATAACATTTATGCTACATTATTTACACATGAACTTACCTTGGTACCAAAATATAAAGATTTTGCAATTTAGTCCACAATCTTTTCTTTTCCTCGATTGCGACTTGAATCTCGTTTCTCTTGATCTATAATGCCAAATTAATCTTATTTAATACATACATTCATCAAAATAGCATTTACTACGAACTTTGGAAAAATTACACTTTTGCCCCTAAATTTTTGCATAATTACACTTTTGCCCCTAGGCTCGGGAATTAAACTTTATTCCTTATTCTTATGTTTTATAACATGCTGATCATTTTTCCCTTCTATGGCAACATCAAATTCTTACTCTAACATATACTTGTGACTATTAGGTATTTTTGCCGATTAAGCCCTTTTACTCGTTTTTACTCAAAACCGAGTAGCACAAGTTGTCTAACATAATTTAAAACCCCACATTCTATCATAAAACATCAAAATACACAAATTTCACCTATGGGTATTTTTCCAAATATAAACCCTAGGTTGAATTATTGCTAACATAAGCTTAATCGAGCTATCGGGATTCTAAAAATGTAAAGAACATTAAAAACGGGGCTTGGAATCACTTACTATAGAGCTTGGAAGCTTGAAACAAACCCTAACTATGGAGAACCCTTGAAATTTCGGCCTAATGAAGAAGATGGACAAAATTGGCTTTTAATTTTGTTTTAATTCATTTTAATAACTAAATAACCAAAATGCCCTTACTACTAAACTTTCCAAAAATTCCATCCATGTCCAATTTTTGTCCATAGACTTAGAAATTGGTCAAATTGCTATTTAAGACCTCCTAATTAATATTTCAATGCAATTTCATACTAAAAACTTCTACAATGCAAATTTTGCAACTTATTCAATTTAGTCCCTACTTTCAATTTAAGCACTTTAGGCATAGAATTCCATCACGAAATTTCACACAATCATGCAATTATATCATATTCATCAAAATAATTATAAAATAATTATTTCTATCTTGGATTTGTGGTCACGAAATCACTATTCCGATTAAGCCCTAATTCAGGATATTACAATTCTATTTTGCATTAATTAGGGTGCAGGGGACACACGGCCGGACCACATGCCCATGGGGTAGACCGTGTGTCACACATGGCCTAGACATACGCCCGTGTGTCACACATGGCCTAGACATACGCCCATGTGTCTACCCGTGTGGAAAAATTTAAGGCTATTTTCCAAGCCAAATGCCATCCTTATTTGCCCAAACACATATATACAAATATGCAATATTTCTTAGACTTGCATACATGCATTTTCATACCATCTTATACACATACATGACATTCATCAATATCCATAGGCCATATCATAATGGAATTGGCACATACATACATAGATGAATAGATTTACAATCCAATATTCATTATGAGTCATATCTCAGGGCCATACAAAAAATGAATCAACTATCATTATAAGCCAACACATTTGGCTAGACCAATATGACACATAACAAAAAGACCAAGTCCTATACATGCCACATTCAAAATGTTGAGACTAACTATACCTAAATATTCCAATCGATAGTGTGAACATGCCTCTGACGTACTTTGATCCTCGAGCTAGCTTGGCGATACTATAAGAAAATAGAAAAGAGAGGGAGTAAGCATAAAGCTTAGTAAGCTTGTATGTAATTAATAAGCAATATGAGTATGCACTTTCATACACATACACAACATGACTTAATTATCTCATTCTCAATTATCATTGTAGCCATATCCTATCTCATTCAATTTACAAAATGTTCAATAGAATTTAAGATCATAATTCATTCATTTTCATCTTACCGAAGTCTTGTCATTTCAAATCTCAATAACTACGAGCTTGGCGTACATACCTGTACCCTTTCAACATGATCATATCACATCATTTCTTTGAAAAATCCTTGGACTACCCGTTGAACCACTTGGAATACTAAGGACACTTGGAATTATCATACACATATTAATATGCCAATGCCATGTCCTAGACGTTGTCTTACATGGGATCTCACATCAATGCTATATCCCAGATATGGTCTTATACGGGATCTCATCAACCTAAATGTCATGATATTTGTACCTTAAGTATTCCTAAGGTTTTATCACCTCAATTCTTTGTCAGACAAATCAAAAATATTCATGAGGACAATTATACAATTCATGCAACATTAAATGCTAAATACATAAACAAATGCTGTATTAATTCCACACAAACTTACCTCGGTACAAAAATATGGACAATCAATTCAATTTAGTCCAAGATTTTTCTCTTTCCCCGGTCTAGGCCCAGACTCCTTTTTTCTTGTTCTATAATAGTAAATTTCACTTATTTAGTTACCACATTATTCAAAACAGCCCAAAAATCATATTTTGGAAAAATTACATTTTGCCCCTAAAATTTCACATAATTGTAATTTAGCCCCTAGGCTCGTAAAAAGAAATCTGTCCATTTTCTTGGTTACCGAAGCCTAGTCGATTCACATTCCCTCTTATAGTAGCCCACATTTTTCATCAAATCACATTTTTAACACTTATTTTTAGACGTTTTACAAACAAGTCCTTTTAGGTGTTTTCATAAAAAAAATCACTTAGAAAAAGATGTTCATCTAACACCAAACTTCCATATTCCTCCATTAATCATCAAAATACATGCATGAAGCACATGATTAAATTTTTGAACATAAACCCTAGCTCAAAATAATGGTAGAAATAGTTATATCATGCTTTAAGGATCTCAACAACATCCAAAACATTAAAAACTAACACCAAAATGACTTACATGTAGATGGTTTATTGTGCTAAAAATTTAAGCTTCCATGGGGTTTTTCTTCCTAAAATTTCAGTGGAAAAAGATGGAGAAGAAGATGACCATTTGATTTTTATTTTATTAGTTTTTGCTTTTGTCATCAAATACCAACCCATACTTAATTTTTGACTTTTTGACTTTTCATTTATTACACTTCATGTACAGCCATACACATATATAATGGCCCAAATACTCATTAAGGACCTCAACTTTTAAGTTCTATAGCTATTTAACAACTTTAGCTAATGGAACACGACTTTCGCATTTTATGCGATTTGGTCCTTTTTCACAAATTAAGCGTTCAAACGGTAAAATTTCTTAACAAAAATTTTACACAATCATTTTATCATGCCGTAGACCTCAAAAGAGTACTAAAATAATTTTTATGACCTCATATTTGTGGTCCCAAAACCATTATTCTGACTAAGCCCAAATTTGGGATGTTACAAAAACCACGTGAGCACAATATACAAATGATATTAATGTAATTCATGAATAATTTCATTAACCAATCTATTTAAAAAAATTACAAGTGTAAACATGAATATACTACACTTAGGGCACCAAATCCAATAGTCTCCCACTTGTCCTAACGACGTAGATGAGTCGTATTTTGCATTCTTATGCTCTCCATGTGTTTCTCAAAACCCTTATCTAGTAGTGTTATAGTTCCATAGCTTTTTCCATACTTTATATTCGGCTTTTAATAGTGAAGTTAGTAGTGTAACCCAACTTGACACTTATTAACACTATATACCCGTTACATAGGACAAAAACATAGCTCGATGTTGATTTCCTCTAATTCTGACATGTTTAGAAGTTAGAAAAAGTAAATCTGATAGGAGTAAGATCTCCTCTAGAATAGAAAAGTATATAATCTCTTATTTTCTATAAATACTTGAGTATATGGTTAACTTCTTGCCAATGCCTTGAACCTGGATTTGCTTGATATTAATAACGAACCCCACTGCATAACAAATATTTGGATATGTGCACAACATAACATATATGAGATTTCCTACTGTAGAAGCATAATGAACCTTTCTCATGTTATTGCTTTCTTCCACTGTCTCAGGTCAGTCCTCCAAAGAAAGATGAATTTTCGATACAGAAGGTTGATTTCCCATTTTCGAATTGTCCATTACATAACCTTCTAATATCTTGTATATATATGAAACTTGTGATAATTCTATCAATTTTTTCTTTCAATCCCTTAAGATTCAAATTCCTAGAACAAATTAGCTTCTCCCAAGTCCTTCATGCTAAATTGTTGGGTTAACCACAGTTTAACCTGTGATAATGTCCTTACATCATTTCTGATAGATAGAGTATCATCGACATATAAAATAAGAAAGACCGCCTTTCCATTCCAGTACATTTATAAACACAAAGTTCATTTAATTTTTGCTCAAATCCAAAAGTGTAACAACCCTAGCCCGTACCCATCACCGGATTAGGGTTATGAGGCATCACCGATTAAACTATTATTCATACAAACGTTTATATAAAAGAAATTCAACTCAAGATTCTGATCACATATAGCTTTTACAATTTATTATTAAACCTTAAAAGAAATTTAAGATACTCAATACATCACTAATAGTGTATAAGCTAATGTATGTACAATTTAAACATTTACTTTGTACTCGAAACATGGAACACTTTTATGGTTTCATGAATGATCATTTAACTTGTTGTATACATATGTCACGTGTATGCACAAGTTGCACTAAATGAAATAAATTTCATTACCTTTCTTTTTATCTATTTATATTGCGTTACTATTTTAATTATACGTTATTCATAGGTAACACATTAACGCAATTTAATACACCTTTTTAAAAACTTATAAACATGTAAGTAGTTGTAACTGAATATGACCATATAAAACTATAAGGCAAATAATAATATCAAATTGATAAATCATCATCACCTAAGAACGTAACATATAATACCAAACTCAAACACCTTTTTACCATTTAGTATAAATCTCTCGAATAACCCTAATGATAATTTGACTTTATATCATGCCAAAATTCACTAAATTATCAAACTGCCAAACAATAGCAAATAACAACCCTTGCACACATTTTATTTATGCGCATATGTCAAACAATTAATCAAACAAATTTTTTTAAAAAAATGTACTGAGTACTTTTTACCTTTCATTACCAAATGGTAGTACTTAATCAAGGCTTGCTAAGAATTACGTCTATGCATATACGAACCTAAACCCAAACGTAAAAGTGAATTCACATGCGTATATTTGACCTTAACTCAAAAATATCCAATTTAAACTAACAAGCTTATGATCGAATTCACCATGTCACTTACTATGTTATAATCGAACTTTGATATACAATGACATAACATCACTTATAAATATTTATAACATACGACATATTTCTCCATACCTCATGCAAAGTCATTAACCTAATTCCACATTTAAATACATAACCCATACTATAACTATCCATGGTACACGACATGTTAATCAAAATGAACTTATACCATCATCAATCTAGAACCGAACATAAGCATAGAAATAAGCCATTTTCGCATTACCTTAATACAAAATTAAAGTTCAATTCCAAAACATATCCCTGCCTATACATGCCATAATTCAAGTTTGACTTATAAAGGTACCAAAATAGCTGATAGTGTGATGAACTTGGCTGACAGTCCCCGAGCTTGCAGCTTGACTTCTAATCTATAAAACAGAAACAATATACACAGTAAGCTATGATAGCTTAGTAAGCTATAAGTAAATAAACATATCAATAATATAATCAACCATTTTAACCAGTCGAATTACATTAGCACTACTATCCTCGACCTCAAACCTACAACATGAATAATTATCATATTTTCATAGACATTTATATACCTAAGTCGAATACACACATAATCATTTAACACATTATATCCATCTCTCAAACCCAATAGACATATTAAGCCAATCAACCATTTACTCTTATGTAGAAACCTAAGATTCATTAAATGACGTCACAGGTATACTTGTTTCCTATATAGCCGAATATACCATCTCACATATGCACATCTTTTTAAAAGAAAAACATTTCAATGATTCACATATTATTCATCCACAAGCCAAATACATATGCCAAATGCACAAATTCTTCATTAGCATTACACATGATTTATAATAAGTTTCATAGTACTATCATAACTTAGCTCAAGTGGATATCAAGTTAATTCATACCTAGCCATTTAAATCGTAATACACATCCATACACGATTTACCTTTGCTTGATGAACCATTCGGAATCGGATAGGACACTTAGATTATCACATATATCGTACAATGCCAACGTCTCAGACGTGGTCTTACATGTAGCCATATATCAATGCCACTGCCCTAAACAGGGCCTTACTTGTAAACACATATCGAAAACACAAATTGATGCCATGGACTTACTCGAACACATATATTGGAGTCCTATATCATGACATATGTATCCTAGCTATTCCTAAGGTTCATACGGGGCTTTCGGACGTCGTAACTCGGTCGAATCGAATTTAGAAACAAAATAACCAAGCTTTTCCATATTCGGCTATATCAAATATAAACTTCAACATTTCATAACAACATGCATATTTAATATTTAACTACAATTAAACACGTCTATCTGCTTATAAACTTACCTCGAACGTCGTAGAACAGGATGGGGCTGCTAGCCGACAACTTTCGTTTTTCCTCGGTCCAAATCCAATTTCTTTGGTTCTTGATCTAGACATATTCAAATTAAGCTCATTCAAACATATTTTCATTCAATTTAGTCCAAAATCACATAAATGAGAAAATTACCATTTTACCCCTAACATTTACACTTTTTACAATTTAGTCCCTATTGCACAAAACACAAAATACACAAAATTTCACAACACCCATGTTAGGCCGAATGATACCCATGCTAATACAAATCCATATATTTTATCAATTTCATATTTTAGTCCCTCAAATTATTATTTTTGCAATTAAGTCCTATTTACTCAAAATCACCAAAAACTCCAATACAAAATATGTTAATCTAAAACATATCTTTCATTTTTCATCATCAAACAACGAAAATCACAAGCTATCAACAATGGCTCAACTCAAAATATTCATCAAAATAAAAAATTCAAGCATGGGTTTTGAAGTATTCGAAGCAACGATCTCAAAAGCATAGAAATTATCAAAAACCGAACTAAAACTTACCTTGAATCAAGCTTGAAAGTGTCGAACCCTAAGTTTCTTTTCTTTTCTTTGGTTATTTTGATATTCGGCTAGTAGAAAGTATGAACACATTATGATTTGTCTTATTATTTTATGATATACTTTATATTATAACATTTTATCACATAAGTTACTATTTTACCCTTACTTATTATTATGTATAAATTACTTACTAATGGCTGAATGTGTCCATGCAAGTATGTAAAGGTATATTTGCATTATAGGTGCTTCTATTAGTAAAGACAATAGCAATTAAGTACTTTCACATTTGACCACTAGATTTTTATCTTACGTGATTAAGTCCTTTTATTTAATCGGACACCTAAACGACCAAATTAAATCACGAAAATTTCACAGATATAGATTCACACAAAATAAACACAGTAAATAATTTTTAAATATTTTTTGACTCGGATTCATGGTCCTGAAACCACCGTTTCGATTAGGGTCTAAATCGGGCTATTACAAAAACTTTTGATCACTTGATCAAATCTTTGATTTTATAAGCAGGATGCTTGCTTAAGTCCATATATGGATCTAAGTAGTTTGCAAATTTTATGCTCATTTCCTTTAGTTGTATATCCTGTGGGTTGCATCATAGAGATGCTCTCTTCAAGATAGTTGTTCAAGAACATTTTCTTGACATCCATTTTCCATATCTCGTAATCAAGAGCCACCACATTGGATAACAATATGCGGATTGACTTGAGCATGGAAACTAGAGAGAAGGTTTCATCGTAATTGATACCTTCTTTCTAAGTATAACCTTTTATTATAAGTTAGCACATCATTCAAAATATAGCAATTCGTATGGAGTTTTAGATGCTACCATAGTTAGCACATCATTCAGAATATAACAAGCTGTTTGTAATGCATATCCCCAAAAGGAGATTGACAACTTTGAATAATTTAACATCGAATGAACCATGTCTAACAAAGTTTGATTTCTTCTCTCTGCCATGTCATTCTGTTGTGGAGTGCCTGACATGGTTAATTGAGATAGTCATTCTCTATGAGATGCCTTAAGAATTAATCTGATAAATATTCCCCACCTTGATCAGGCCAAAGTTTCTTTATGTGTCAACCTAGTTGTTTTCCCATTTCCGCACGAAACTTTTTTAATTTATCAAGGGTTTCACTATTGCGATGTGTTAGGTACACATACCTATATCTAGAATAATCATCAGTAAAGGTTATATAATACTCGTTCATGGGGCCACATACATTAGTGTGCACAAGTTCTAGGGGTTTCACGGCCCTTATTCCTTTTTGCATTAAAAGATCGCATAATTATCTTCCCTTTCAAGCAAGATTCACATTGTGGAAGATCAACTTCCTTAAGTGAACTTAAGGTGTCATCTTTCAGAAGTCTAATGATTTTTTTTGATAAAATGACCAAGTTTCAAATTCTAAAGGTACACCTCATTAGAGTGAGAAGTTTCAAGTGTTTTATTTGAAATTTTAGTTTTAAGCAGTGCATACATGCTTGGTTTGATAAAATAGAGATTATTTGACATGCATCCACTACAGATAAGTTTTCGATTTCTAAATATTGCAATATTATCATTAAAATTCACGAGCAAGCCATCTTTAAATAAACATGAAATAAAAATCAAGTTTATTTTTTAAACTCGAGACACAGAAAATGTCTTTTTAAAATGATCTTCTTAAAATTATCAAAATAAAGATGTACATCTTCCACTGCTTCAATTGTCCACTTGTCACATTTTCAGTTTGCAACAATAGGTTCTTATCTTTAAGATCTTTCATCTCCTTAAACCACTGTAGAGAAATGTACACATGATTAATGGCTCCAGAATCAATGACCTAGTGGTCTATTGAACCTTCCACTAACCAAGCTTCCATCATAAAGAGTTTCTTACCTTTTCCCTTAGTGGCTAGGTAATCCTTCCACTTTAGGTGGACCAGAGAACTTAGCATTGTTTCTTTTAGAGTTTTTTCCCTTCCCTTTAGTGGAAGAAGCAACATCTAAGGTTGCTTTAACTTTTCAAATCAATTGACTGTCATTAAACATCGACTCATAGAACTGTAATTCTTCATGAGTTGTGTAAGCGTCAAATTCTTGTTCCGAATGTTATATGTGGCCTGAAAGCTTGCAAAGTCCTTAGACAAGCTATTGAACACTATTTCTATTTGTGCCTTATGGTCTTGATTGGCTTGATTATCCGTAGCCTCGAAAAAGTATCCCATAAGACTAATCATATGGTTTTTGACTAAAGTTTTGAGCTTTCGCTGGGCATTCATCAAACTAGTTGTAGTAATTTTTCAAGCCAAGATATCTTGGCCCTTGAATATGTCCTCTAGTTTGCCTATAATTGCTTTGGCAATCTTACTGCTCTCAAGTTACTTATAAAGGGTGGTGGTTACGCTTGCCAGTAAACAGCAATGAGCTATCTTATCAAACTCCTCCTAGCATTTTCGAGCCTCAGCTTTGAATGGTTGGAGGGAATTTATTATCAAGGATTGTTTTTAGTTTCTCACATCTCAAGATAATTATAATGTTCCTTTTTCATTCCTTATAGTTATTTTTGTTCAGTTTTGTTCTTATTGACTATATTAATAAGGGAGTAAGTGTCATTTTCGAATTGAAAATAAAATATCAATTTATTAATATCTTTGTATTAAAAAAATATTTTGAAAACATTTTGCAACTTATGATATGCACTAAGATGATGCATGCGTCTTATATTAAACCTTGAAAATATTTGTAAGTTATTGCAACGATAATTTCTACACCCATTGAATCAAGTCACCATACGGTAATCTTAATTAACTAGTAAGAACATGAATTTCCATCTAATTAGTACATGAACCTAATTCTTTAGGCATTCACATGTACTAATAATCGTTTAAACTTTGGCCATAATTCTAACTTGAGTAGAGCTTCGTGGGAAGTTACTTAACTAGGAGATCTTGAGTCTATAACCATCGACTCAACACTTATCACATCATGTACCATAATTGAGTTATTGTGGGACAATCTCACTAAATAACATGTTGTGACTAGTTTTCCTTTTTGAAGAAAAACTTCTTATTATATTGCATGATAATACCTACAACAGGGCTGACCAACCATCATATGATTACAAGATAATTCTTCTAATATTCAGGAAATCTCCTTAGTGATATCCACATGGAAATCCTACCTTTGGGTATTAAATTGTCATCCCATCACAAAAGACCATTAATGGAGGTTCTAAGTCTTATTTAGGGACTTTCTCCAACTTAATATTTAAAAAATATGCAAGGTTTTTAATGTTCCATTTCAACCATGAATGATTAATAAATGCATGACAAGTACATGTTGCATTCTTTCCCTAAACTATATGACATACTTATCATACATATGCATGGACATACATTTGCAGTCAAATAAATATCATCATGCTATCATAGATAAAAACATAAAATTTAAATGACCTTAACCAATTAAAGGTTCCACGATTTCATCCTAAAATAATAATAGAATTAGAAAAATCACCCCAAAGCATACTTTGGGTCTTCTATATTTCCACTAGAGACTTCCGTTGTCATACCGGTTGGCGTTGCCATCATTATTGCTTTGTTGCTGCGGTCTTCAGCAACCACTGTCATCAGCTACCATCGTCATCCCCTACCGTCAATCACCACCATAGGGCCACTAATAGCCTTCGTTTCTGAACCACTGTTAATTTTTTGCCTGTTTGGTTGGGTCGGGTTTGCGTTGTCTCAAACAACCTGGATGCATCTTAGTTTTCCTAGCTCTGCTGAAAATATTGGTTACATAAGTCTTATATTCATTTCTAGCTCACATAAATAATTCTAAAATAAATAAATTTTGCATAGAGATCATAGTCCACGATCTAATTACATACCTAAAAATTAATAATAATTACATCCAAATTTTTAGAAATTACAACTTTGACAAAATTAATTTATCATATATAAATAATAAAATAATAACACACATTCATTCACATACATATCCCTAAACATGTTGATAATAACAAAAATATCACACCTTATTAAAAATTAATCACACATGAAGAAAAGAGAAAATGTCGATATCTGTTTATATTATAAATATAAGACAACCTGACTCTGATACTAATTATTGGAAAAAATCTAGTTTCAAAATGATTATTTTGCACAATAAAAAATAAAAATTTTGAAAATTGAGCTAGTTTGTAATAATTATAGCAATAAACTTTTTTTCCCAAAATAGTACCTGTGCTTTGGGCTAGATGGATCTTAGAAGTTCCCTGCTTTCAACCGAGCAACCTTCTTTGCTATTTTGGTATCACGATTTGTTTTGAGTGTGAGATTAAACAATTTCAAATCAAACACAGAACCAAAAATAATTTTGTTACTTTCAATAGGAAAATAAATCTCTCTTATAGAAGCCAATAGAATTGTTATTTTTGTAAAATAAAATTTATACTTAGAAACAAATTCTGGCTATTTTCAAGAAAAATAAAAATATCTCAAAAGTTGTGTATAACTTATAATATATTTTTAGCCCTACCAGTGCTACCTATTTATAGGGAGAGAAAATGAAACCCTACCTAAATTAGTAGAATGCATTTAATACCTATTTAATAGAAAAAACAATCCCCTAGTTGAACTAGGAGAGAGGGGCTAATACAATGTGCTTCCCCTCATATGTATTATGATGGGGATTCAGGTCTCGTATGTATTTGGTTCAATCATATGTGCTTCCTTGTAACAGTCCTAACCGTATCCGTTGCCGGAATAAGGTTATGAGGTATTACTTGACTGAACAAAACTTCTATAAGGTCAAAGATACTCACTATCAAAACATAACCGAATATATAATAACAAATTAACTGCTGTCAAGTTATAACTAAAACATTTCACCACATTAGTTCAATTATAAGGCTTCTCTAAACAAAATGAGCAAGCCATCTTCGCATGGCTATGATGTATACAAAGTCGAAATATCATTCTACCTATAGTCTATCCTATACATGCCTTAAACCATGATGATATACAATCTTCTCAACTCACATAATGACTCGATAGTGTGATGATATCTCCGGCCCTTCCAACTCGAGCTAAAGTATAAACCTATAAGAAATGGAAAAGAGAACACGGAGTAAGCTTCAATGCTTAGTAAGTTTTAAGCAATGCAAACAATTAATTTACTTATAGATCGATTATTTCAAATTTTCAAGAAATCATTCCTAGATAATTGCCATTTTGGCCAAGTATCCATGAACATAATGCATATTTAGCAAATTCACCTCACTTGAATCTGAACTCAATTAAAACCAAATATTGAAATCACAAATAAGATCATAAGAACTCGAAAAGCATCTCATTAACAAGTTTTAACCATGTTTGCAACAAAATCACAAATTCACTACAAGCTGTCTTCCTGAGAAACCGTCACTAAATTATTTATAACTGGAGATAAGAAACTCCAAATCAAGTGCCGTTAATTTTCCCTGAAAATAGACTCATATATCTTCTATCCATAAAATTTTAAGAATTTTTGGTTTGACCAATCAATACCAGATTTTTATTGAAGTTTCCCCTGTTTCACTGTTTGACTATTCTGACCACTCTTCACTACGAATCAATTTTCTCATTATACAGAATACGAAATATGTTATCGTTTATTTCATTTGAAACTAGACTCATTAAGGAGTCTAAGGATATAAATTTTATCTTATAACCATTTTTGTACCATTTATAATGATTTTCTGAAAACAGAATAGGGGACCTCGAAGTCATTTTGACTCTATTCCACGCCACTTCAAATATCTCATTATTGGCAATTCTTTTCCTCACACGGTTCTTTTATAAGAAACTAGACTCATTAAGATTTCATGAAATAATTTATTCAGCTTCTAACTCAACTACCACAATTTATGGTGATTTTTTGAAATCACATTACTGCTGCTGTCCCAAGCAGATTTATTACCCATTCTTGCATTCATATTATTTAACATGTATATCACCAAATCAATCCCATATAACCTTTCACCATAATCGAATACACACATACACATATGAGATTTTCACATATACTTCTCATTTCTCAATCATGATTCAATTCCGATCAATCTAACATATAAAAGTATATAATACATACTTGACCAACTTAATGTATTTGACATATTCAATGGTAGTTTACTACGAACATTCGAAATCATAATCTTACTCCAATCATCGGCATTAAGTCTGCTAGGTTTAAAACCCAAATCCAATCACCACCACAAAGCATGCGGGACTTTAAGCCCGAATATAATACCAGCACAAAGCCTACGGGAATGCCTTCGGGGCTTAGCCCGGATATAACACTAGCACGAATGCCTTTGGGGCTTAGCCCGGATATAACACCAGCACGAATGCCTTAGGGACTTAGCCCGGATATAACACCAGCACGAATGCCTTCGAGACTTAGCCCGGATATAACACCAGCACAAATGCCTTCGAGACTTAGCCCAGATATAACACCAGCACGAATGCCTTCGGGACTTAGCCCGGATATAATTCTCCATTATCATGCACACACACACACACACATATATATATATATATATATGTATCATAACATATTAGCAATTTATTTGCATTACTTGAACACAAGCACAACGTGCTTATCAACCATTCCACTTTCGGCTCAATAGCCACATACAAAGAACACGATTTCGTTTCGCTATCCAACATGATTTCTATAACCATTCGGCTACAAGTCATATACATAAATTATTTATCGCACTACGTAATTCAAGTAGAACCAATAGGTCACAATTTATTTATTATGCTTATATACCATGATTTTATCAAATCATAAGCTAAGTTTCATTACTCAAAGACTTACCTCGGATATATTTGAACGGTTATGGATAGACTACTCGATTGCTTTCTCTTTTCCCTTATCTGATTTCAACCCTTTTTGCTCTTGAGCTTGATTTAAAACAAATAGATTTATTCAATTACTTATCAATTAAGCAATTTAATTTAATACATGTATATCACATATTTTAAGGTACAAATGACCTTACGAACTAGCTATTTAAACATCATACATATGCCCTAGTCATACACAATCGAACATATTACTAGGCTATAATCAACAACTACATTTATCCCCATATAATAGATGAAAACTATTAAGGAACATTTTACTAACTTATTACCTTGCATATTCGAATTTCATAAGCTAATTTACTAAATCAATGAATAATAAATTTTAACTTAACAATTCCATAACCACACATGATTATCATATCTACCTATTTGGCCGAATACTTATAAGACTAGCATTTTGCAAGTTTTCAAACCACTTCCAAAGCCAAATATCATTATAAATATACTTTCACACATCTATACAAGCTTACAAAACCACATTTAACTTCATATACCATCATCACTTATTTAGCCGAATATGCAAGATCAAACATATCTTTACAAATATATATTTATATCTATTTAAATACCTATGTGGTCGAAATTACAAGTTCAATTGGAACACTCCATAAATACTAACCTATATAACTGGATATACCAAATTCATTATATCATTACATATGGCCGAATATTACTAAACTCAAGCCACCATATTTTTATCCCTTAAGTGACACCCAAAAATCACATTCGGCACTTCTCATCCACAATTTTCCAAATCTTCAAATTCACTTACAAGCTCATTTATATAACATATGAAGCATTTAACAATTTTTTTTTATCAAGAATATAGCATGACCGATTACCTATATTTTTTTTTCTCTCTAAATCCACATTCGGCATATTTAACAAACCAAATACTAACCTCAACCTTTAAGTTAAAATAACAAGTAACTTAACACATCCAACATAATACTCCTATCTAATGACATCAAAGCTTCAACTAAAATTTCAAGCTTCTAGTCGAATTTCAAACCTCCAAATAGACTAAATTTAATCCATGGAATAGGTGGAATTCAACTAATCATCTCAATTATGCCTAAATTTTCAAGAATGGCATAATACTTACCTCATTCTAACCATCATCTAAGCCGAACAATCAAACAAAAATCCTTTCTTCTTTCTTGCTTCAAGCTACAGCAATGGAGGGCAAAATGAACCTACTTTGGTTTCTCCTCCCACTAACCCCATGATATTATTCTTTATTCATTATTTCATTTTGTGAATTAAATTGTTATTATAAAAATTACATAATATATATATTAACCATATCATGGCCGGCCACTAACCAAAAAAATGAGTAATTGACATGCAAGTCCACCTTTTTGACATTATGCATTAATAGATCACTTTAAAATTTACCTATTACTTTTCACAAATGTCTCACATAAGTCCCTTATTAAAATTTCACATACAAATGACAAAATCAAAGCATGAGACTTTCACAAATGCATTTACACATATAAGAAGCATAGAATATAACGGTTAATTATTTTTATAACTCGGTTTTGTGGTCTCGAAACCACTTTCCGACTAGGGTCAAATTAGGGCTGTCACATTCCTAGACTTTTAACCCAGCACTTCAAAATTTAATCCAACCCAGTACATGTTTATCTATTTTCCGAAATGGACCTTATTTATTAAACTAATTTAAATAAATTTTTTTTAATTAAATAATTTTCTCAACCTAATTCTAATTCCATTAAATTCATGGCAACTTTACCTAAAGAACCAAGAAAAAATATATTTAATTTCTACATTCAACGGATTCACAATGACCAATTAATTTCATTTCATTTCGAACTTCAATTATTTAATTAAACTTTAATTCAAAGAATTTAAATTAATTCTCAAGTCTCTCCATACTTAGTGAGAAACCACATTCATTTTCGAATGTAACCCATTTCTCTAACTTTATCATTTCTATCCATTTTTGTTCATTTGATTCAACATGCAATTCATTTCTAATTTCAATGAGCTAGTGTAGGGATCGATTGGAGATATGTAATTAGGATTTAAATGATGTATAATTTAGTTCCAACTTTTCTCCTATTAATTATAAACTCATTTAGTCACAAAATTATTCCACTATAGTGTTGTGATTGAGCTTTCCCCAATTACATACCATTACGAAAGCTACTTGATCATTGCTCGTCTAATGACCTTGTCATAAGTGTGTTACCCTCATACGATATCCTTAATCTTGTGGGATAAATTCGTTCTCCCAATATGATCCGATTTTATCTCATGATAACCATTAAATCTTCCTTCTTGAATAGTCAACTACTATCAAATAGTAGTTAAGTCATTTATCGCAAAGACAAATGACTCGTTGCCACGTTTACTTTTCATCTATCATGTAATGCCAATGAGAGGATATCATTTAACCATGTCTTGGGATATGCATTTCACAATTGTTAATGATACTACATATTGTAGAAATCATATACCAAACGCACTAGCTTTTAGTTCCTTATCTATTTGAACTTATGCTTTTACTTACATCAAGGTATATGAGTCACACATACATATTTCATCACCTAGTCAGGATTAAGGTATGTCACACTATGAACGTCACAAGTGAATAAATCCATAAATAGGTTCAAGATCTATGCTTCTTAGGTCCTATCCAATGTATTGTCAGTCCAATAAGTCACATCTATGTCTTTATCTTCTAGGAGTCATCCACTTCGATGCCCAAGATAAAGCATCTCCCTAATTGGACTTGGTAGACGACAAATTAGTCTTTCAATTAGTTTGCACATTTTTATTAGACTAAGGACATGTTTAGGTCCGTCTACTAATATAAATTGTCTTTCTGTATTACTATCCGACCACGTAATACCACTTAGTATTAGTTAAGCATTAGACAACTAGTGAGCTAATATTTGCTTCTATTTTGCTTTAAATACAAAAACCACGTGAGGACAATATACAAGGGGTATTAATGTAATTCACGAATAATTTTATTAACCAATCTGTTTAAAAAATTACAAGTGTACAAATGAATATACTACACTTAGGGCACCAGATCCAACAATCCATACATATTTTGGAAAAGGCGGTATAGTTTGTTCATGGCTTTTAACCAATGTGATTTTCTTCCCTATTCATAAACCTCGACTTGTTTAGAGTGTGGACTTTAATCATGAACTGGTGAACATTTATGAAAACTTTATTAAAATTCAATGGGAATATCAATTCTCTTTAAGGCTAGAAACCAAAAGACAAACTCTCTCCAAATTTAGAATTTATTTGGGAAAATAAATCTCACTAGATTTTGACTAAGTATCAATGCTTAATATGGTGTGTGGTTTGACTTAGCCAATGACCTCTTGTAACACCCCAAACCTGGCCTAGACATTATGGCCAGACCTGGAGATGTTACCGTAAATCATTTGAAATTTCAGAATTCATTGGTTTTGAAAATGTATAGTTGTTAAATTTTGTTACATAAAAATATGGTTTGTTTGAAATCATATCCATCTTAATTGATTGTGAAACTATTGTTTGTTTACACTTTCCCAAATGAAAAAGTTTGCAGTGGAAATTTTTAGCACGTTAAATTTGGAAAACATAATTTTGTTGTTTGAGAATCTAACATTTTGTGGTAAAACGGGTGTCGTCAATAAAAAATTTTAAACAATTTCAAACGAAAAATAAAACAAAAGCCAAAATGAAAAATTCCAAAAATGTCCGAACAGTCCATAAAAACCAAATCAGTAAAACAACAAAAAAAATTAGCGAAATTAATGGAAATGTTCAACCGAGCTCCTATCACACCGACCCATTCTAAGTCTGAGGGTTAACTAAAAGTAAACAGAAAAATTCATTGAATGGCAACAACATCAAATTAGTCAAAAAGCAAAAATCTCAATTCATTAACGGACAATTCTTGCAGACTTTGTCAACCAAAACACATTTTCCTAATGGGTTCAATACTCTAATCACAAATTCAGTAGACTCTACAGGAAAAGTTTTACTAGATACTAAATTCATACATACATATGAATGGGTTGGTCCAGGATCTATCAACGCAACTATATCAGTATCGAAAAGAGAAAAAGTACCGATAATAACGTCTAGCGATGTTGCCTCCTCCCGTGCACGAATAGCATAAGCTCGGGTAGGTGCTCATGCTTCAGATCTCACAACAGAATCTCTCATCACACCTCTACCATTGGATACATTCCCCACATTTCTTGGTGGTCTCCCTCTCGTTGTCGTATTGCTCAATCTTGCATGCTGAGATTTATCTTTTTCATTTAGCTCGGGACAATCTCTGATAAAATGATCTTGCGAACCACAACTGTAACAAGCTCTATTATTATTTTTCATCCAACAATCTCCAAAATGTTGTCTTCCATGCTTTTGACATCCGGGTTTAACATCTTTCACATTGTCAACACTCGATACTGATGTAGCTTGAGCTTTAGGACTGGTGTATTGCTTTCCGTAATCTCTATTGGAATATCCCGTTGAAGTGATCTGTCGATTAAAATAATCTCTGGATTTCTTCGACGAGTAATGATAAGGTTTACTCATCGATCTCTTCCTCGAATCTCTTGCATTTGAATCAGCCTTTCTTTTTTCTTTACTAAGTTCTTCAGCTTTGCAAGTTGATAAACCGTAAGTTATACATATTCCTATCCCATGCTTAGCACATTTTATGAATGATTTTTCCTTAGATTTGGTGAATTCAATGCTCCTAATGCCTTAATTTCATATTTTATAATTAGGTGAGCATAGGAGAGTGAAAGGAACGAGAAACGGGCCAAAAAAAGAGAAAATGGGTCAACGTACGAAATCAACACAGCTTGGACTTCCTCACACGGGCAGACCACACGGCCGTGTCAATTTGGCAGAATCGAAGCACGACTCACATGGGTGGACCACACGCTTGTGCTTATTTAACAGGCTTGATCACGGCCTGAAGTAATCGCACACGGGCGTGTCACAAGGGCATGTCCCTATCGAGCCTAAGTTGAGTTCAATTCGGAAAAGGCCAATTTTGAGGGTTCTTAGGCATTCTAAAGCCTATAAATACACCCTGGAGGAGGAGGAAAGGGGGACGCAGAGGAAGAAGCAAGGAATTGCTCAAGGAAAGCTGATCGATCCATCTTAGAAGCCAGATTCACTATCAAGACTGAAGATCTCCCTTCAAATTCCCTCAAGAGTTTTTGGGTTTTCTTATTTTTTGTTATTTTTATTCTTTTGAGATGTTTTCTTTCATTAGTATGAACTAAAACCCCTAAATACCTAAGGGGAATGTAACCCAAGATGAATCTTGTTATTATTATCTGAATTGTATGATAAATATTTGACTTGTTCTTAATTATGTGTTCTTAATTCTTGTTTTGATATTCCAGGATATTGATTCAAGTTAAGCTCTTATTCAGAGGAGGAATAGACCCTGTCTAAGAGTAAATTTGTCATAATTAAGCGGAATTGGTTGCGCGCCTAGAGATAGGGTGACAAGATTTTGCTGGATTAGGGTGAAACCTAATAAGGGGATCCATAGATTGAATTAATGCAACCCTAGGGCGTTAATTAGAAAGATATTTAAATTATTCAAACTAGGGTTAGATGTTGTTAGTCTCGAGAGAGATAATAATATAACTTAGGGATCTCTACGGAACAAGTTGAATGAATAAATCATCCGTTTCAGAGTCAAATAACAAGTGAAGTCTAGGTGAATTTTTCCTTAGGTATTGTTTTAATCAATCGAGTTTTTCCAAAAAAGTATTTTCCCGATATTTTTTTTCTGTAATTTTCCAAAATCCGCTACCTCCTGCGATTGCTGCTGATCCAGAAAATCAAAAT
This sequence comes from Gossypium arboreum, assembly GCF_025698485.1. NCBI lineage: Eukaryota > Viridiplantae > Streptophyta > Magnoliopsida > Malvales > Malvaceae > Gossypium > Gossypium arboreum. The sequence continues at coordinate 35,530,204 of NC_069075.1, forward strand.
CCTGCTCCACGCACTATGTACGATTATGCTAAACCTAATTTAACAGGAACTAAGTCAAGTATGGTTAGACCTGCTATTGCTACAAATAATTTTGAACTGAAACCTAACACAATTCAAATGATACAACAGTTTGTTCAGTTTAATGGTTTGTAGGACGAGGATCCCAATTCTCACTTGGCAAATTTCCTAGAATTTTGCGATACCTTTATAATTAATGGCGTTTCTGATGACGCCAATCGCCTTTGGTTGTTTCCCTTTTCATTAAGGAATAAGGCTAAACAATGGTTGAACTCGTTACCGCGAGGGTCAATCACTACTTGGGAACGAATGACCGAAACATTGTTATTAAAATATTTTCCACCGGCTAAAATAGCCAAATTACATAATGATATCTCTTCATTTGTGCAGATGGATTTAGAAACACTCTACGATGCATGGGAGAGATATAAGGACCTTTTAAGAAGATGCCCTTACCATGGGTTACCACTCTGGCTGCAGGTTCAAACTTTTCATAATGGCCTGAATCCTTCGACTCGACAAATGGTTGATGCAGCTGCTGGCAGAACCATCAATAATAAAACACCTGAAGATGCCTATGAATTTATAGAGGAGATGTCACTGAATAATTATCAGTGGCAAGTCATGAGGGCAAAGCCAACGAAAACAATCGGTGTTTATAATGTCGATTCGGCCACCATACTCTCTAATCAGGTAGAACTCTTAAATAAGAAAATTGATGGTTTTCTTAGTTCTTGATAGGTTCACCCAGTAATGCAGTGCGAAGAAAATGGAGGTGGATCGAACAATTTAGAATACCCATCTTATGGCCACAACATGGAGAACGAGCAGTTAAATTACATGGGTAATAGTCCTCGATCTCAAAACAATCCTTATAGCAATACTTACAATGCAGGTTGGAGGAATCTCCCAAATTTTTCATGGGAAGGCCAAGGAAATCAGAAACCATCACCCCTTCCAGGCTTTCAGCAACCACCATACCAGCAGGAGAAAAAGCTGAACCTTGAGGAGATCCTAACCAACTTCATCTCGGTGTTAGAGACTCGTTTTCATAATACCGAGATGACACTCAAAAATAAACAAGCATCGATCCAAGGGCTCGAAACTCAGATTGGACAGCTCGCCAAGTTGATTTTCGAATGACCATAAGGTAGCCTGCCAAGCAGCACTGAATCTAACCCAAGGGAGCAACTCAACACAATTACCATTCAAGATGAGGAAGGGTTAGTGCCAAAACCAAGGCCAAAACCGGTGGTAAGCGAAGGTAAGAATGAGGTAGGCCTAAATGACCCAAAGCCGGTAAGTACAGAGTATAAACCTCATGTGCCATACCCCAATACGATAAGGAAAGATCGCTCAAATGAACAATTTGGTAAATTCCTTAAACTTTTAAAGAAACTACATATTAACCTACCGTTTATTGAAGCACTTTTGCAGATGCCGAACGCAGGAAAATTTTTAAATGAACTTCTAGCCAATAAACGAAAGTTAGATGAAAGGTCGCATTTGGAGCTGAACGCGATTTCCTTAGCCATTCTTCAGAATAAGCTACCCAAAAAACTAAAAGATCCAGGGAGTTTTACGATTCCTTGTTTAATTGGTAGTTTAGATGTTAATAATGCATTGGCTGATCTAGGGGCTAGTATCAATGTTATGCCTTGCAAATTGTTTAAGCAACTAGGTTTAGGGAAACCCAAACAAGCTACGATGAGCATTCAATTGGCTGATAAAACCATTAGATTTCCTAGGTGTATCATTGAAGATGTTCTTGTTAAGATCGATAAATTTATATACCTAATAGACTTTGTTGTTCTAGACATGGAAGAGGATAGTAACGTACCATTAATTTTAGGAAGACCCTTTTTAGCAACCGCCAGAACAATTATTGACGTTGGCATAGGTGAACTCACACTTCGTGTGGGAGATGAAACAGTCACCCTTCAAGCTCGTAATTCGGTTAACACATCAAAAATCGAAGGTGGCTGTACAAATTATTCGGCTAAAACTAACCATATGGTGCAACCTTCTTTGCAGGAAGCAGGTCCGAAAAACATACATAAGCCAAGCAACAACAAAAAACCCATCCATGAAAAACGAAGGTTACAAATCGAGGAGCTAGATGAATGGCAGACACATAAACTGATAAAGCACGATAAACCAAAACCACGCCATGATGATCCTAATTCTTCCAAAAATCAACTTCAAGTTGGAGACAAAGTACTACTAGATGCAGCAGATCCTCGAATTGCCACTTTTGAACCGAATGAAGAAACCCCTTTTACGGTAACTAGCATTTTACCATATGGTACGGTTGAGGTAAATCACCCCAAATTCAACACATTCAAGGTAAATAGTACTCATCTTAAACCTGATGTTGATAAAATTCATAACAGGGATAAGGAGTATAAACTCCTCGAACCACCATAACCATTCACCAAAGAGGTAAGTAGAGCTTAGACTATAAATAAGCGCTTCTCGGGAGGCAACCCAAGCACTAACAATATTAATTTCTTTAAATTTTAGTTTTAACATCTAACATATTAACCGACTCATGGAACGCAGGCTTTCTAAAGCACACATGGCCAGGCACACGGGTGTGCCTTAGGTCATGCGAAAATAGGGCAAAATTTTCCCCAACATGGGATGCGATAAGTCGCCACGATCGTGCGTTAGGGCCATGTGCGAATCTACCAAAACAACACGGGCGTGCAACACACCTGTGTCGTAGAACCGTGGTTGAACTTGGGAAAACAGCACGGGCATTTGCCACGCCCGTGTCTAGAACCTGTCAAATTAACACCGGCGTAGGCCTACATATACGGGCGTGGGCCTACATACAGGGGTGTGGAAGAAGCGAATGAAGACAGACACAACCGTGTGACATGGCCGTGTGTACCCACACGCCAAAGGAACACGGGCATGGACCAAATGTCAGACGCGCCCAAATTCAAAATTCGCAAATCACACGGGCAAAAATTGGGGGACACGCCTGTGTGTCCCAAAATCTATAAATACCCTTCACTATTCATCATCTCCCTCACCTAAAATCCCTAACCCTAGCCACTGTAGATTCACACGGCCTCCTGTTACGCCCGTGCGCCCCGCCTTCAACCACATTTTTGACGCCTAAGCTCCTCCCTCTTGTGTTTTTTTACTCTTTTATCTCAATCTTCTTCAATTATTTTTGTTTCTTTCATGATTTCTATGCTCCATTTGACTATTTTACATGCACATTCATAGTTGGAATAGTAGATAAATTTATGTTTTTAAGTTTTGTTTTGGTAATTTTTTATTTTCTTAGTCAATATATTAGGCTACATTCATTCATTGTTTCTATGAGTTTCATGCTATTAACCCCACACAAATTCAGTCTTTAGATATCTCCATTACTTATTCTCATAGGGTTATTTGGCACATTTATTTTGGTTGTCATAGTATAGGTTAATATGTAAGCCCTATGGAAAGTATTCACATTCCACTTCAATTTCTACTACAGGTACATTATGTCTACCTCACGTGGCAAGAAGAATGTCTTCCCCGCTTTAAAAAAACGAAAAGGGGCGTCAGTCTCGGGACCTACCGCAGAAATTCGCCACCCCTTCCTCCAATTTCCATCAGGCAATCAAGAGGAACTATTTCAGATTCTACGAGCCCGACCTTGAACCGGGTCATCAGATAGATCGGATCAGCTAGAACAAGTTCAACTTGCTGATGCAATTCGGGCCCTCCTCACCACTGATCCTTGGGACCTTTCTTTGAGACTTTTCTTCGAGATTGTCGAGCTGACGTATCTCGAGCTCATGATGGAATTTTGGTCAACATTTCATCTTCAAACCATGATGACCCGTTTTGATGATCCGAGAAAGGTCCAATTTTGCCTCGGCAGTCTAGTCTGCCAGTTGAGCATCCCGGAGTTCGGTATCGCACTGGGCCTTTACACTGAGGAGTTCATAGAGGAGAATGAACTCCACGCTTTCAATCGCCACATCCATCACTCTCCTTCACGGTGTTGGAATGCCCTCACACTAGGCGCTGCCTCCTACAATCCTAGCTGCTCCAAGGCATCGAATCTCCCTCCATCTCTGAGGTACTTACATGTCATTTTGGCTCACACGTTAACAGGAAGGCAAAAGAGCACTGGAGTCGTCAACACTAATGATGCTTACTTTTTATGATGTATGTCGCACGGGCACGTTATAGACTTTGCTTATTTCACTACCCTCGCCATTCAACATCAGACGGAGTAGCATAGGAAGGGGGTCATCTCCACTGGGCCCTATGTGACGTGGTTGGCTCGGCACTTTGGGCTCCTCAACACAGTAGCCCAATCATCCTCCCTCACTCTCATGGGCCAGATGTCCCCACAGGGCATCTCAAGCATGCTAAGTATGAGGATGATCGAGAAACGACGTGGCACCTTCCCTCCCCAGTACCGTCTTACTCAATTCACCGAGGGGGAGGCCCTCGAGGACATTACTGATGATGTCCCTCCATGTCACGAGGACCCACCGTTTCAGCCACCACCTCCTTCTCATCCAGTTCATGCGGCGGTTTCATACGCTGACATCTTTGAGCACCTTACCCGATTTGAGCAACAATGTTTTCAGCTCTTCGATAACATTGATGCTACTCTACAGTAGATTTGTCAGCACTTCCACATCTCATCGCCACCCCCACCTCGCGAACCATCTAGCGGAAGATGTTTAAAAACTTTTATTTATTATTTCTTTTTATGTTTTGACTTTTATTTTAAAACTACTTTTTATTTTGCTTTAAGCTTGTTTTTATTAGGTTTTATAATTTTTATTTAACAATTTTTACTTTCGGCTATTTTATATTAAGTAATTATGCTTCCTTATATTTCCTAAAAATTTTTTGATTCTGTCACAGTTATAAAGATCTCCTAAGCTCATCATCGCATAGGAACTAACAACTCCACCGGGAAAGGTTCTCCACAACTGCAATGTCCTGCTCGACCACGACCATAGCTACCACCAGATACAATATTCTTTTGGTGCAAGACTTATGGACTAATGAACCTCTACCACCACCAGAGTATCCTCTTCCACCCTCACACCGATTATTCTCCAAAACTCTAGTTCAGGGAATTCATTCATCATTCAGGAAGTTTCACTTTTCTCCCTATCTTATGATTATAAATCTATCTTTTTCAATATATCTACCTTTGTACATTGAGGGCAATGTACATCTTAAGTGTGGGGGGTCTTTTATATCAGAAAAATCCCTGAATTTTGTTTTATTCTCATACGATCTTCTCATATCATTATTAGAATGAATTTCAATTAGTCTATAATGTTTATTGATATATCTTGAATTAAAACATAGGCATTTATGCATTGATTGTTTAAACTTTAAGACATTAGGGAATCAAGCATGATAAGTTGATTTTTGAAGAATTAAAAACTTTTAGGTTGTTTCATTAAGTTTAGGTATTATTTTGAGTTGGAATTCACAAGTTTAAACATTAAAAAGCCATAATTTTTTGTGAGATCTTGAGGCTTTAGAGCATTTATTATTTCTTTCATGCTCACTTTCATTATAAGTGCATTAGTATTGAATTGTTATTCTAGAACTTGCTTGATTATGCATGTCAAGACCACACCATTTGATTTGATATGTCAAAATGATAAAGCCACTTAGGTTTAACCCACTCACTCCATAAAAGCCTACCTTCACAATTAACCCTTAGTGAACCCCCTCAAGCCTAACAACTCATTCATTAATTTACCCTCAGTATTAACCCATAACTCATTATTGTTGAAATCCCCTAAATTAAATTGATCCCTATTTTTGTCGAGATTTGAGTTGGAATAGTTGCTTAGCTATATTTTATTCTATTTTGTAATTATGTGTTCTTAAAAAAATACATATTAGTAGTAGTGATCTTCTGAGCTAAGAAAGTTAAATTCCATATTCTGAGAAAGAGCTCTGTTGTACGCAATTGATGACTAGTCATTTTTCTAATTAGGAAATTTTTCAATTCAATCTCGATTCTAACCCTTTCTTTCTGTTTGTGACCACACCCTTTAACCAAAGCCACGTTACAACCCTCTAAAGACCTTTTGATTGAAGTTTCATCTCAATTTATAGTGGTGGAGATTTGATTTTCATGCAAGCCTATGGTAATGACTTTTCATTATTGACTATTGAGTGCTTCATTTTTTTTCCTTAAACACCTCGAGTGATTTGAGTAAATATTTAGTGAGGATGTGAAACTCTGTGATATTTTGAATCAAAGGTAATTACTTAGATGAGGGGAGACACCTATGTTTTCATGATAAAATGCTCAACTTGGAATGTTTGAAACTTTGATGTTCTTTCAGTTGAATTTTCAATGTCTGATTACCTATAGATTATTTTGAGATATTATCGATAGAAATTATAAGTTGAGAAGAATTTATTTTGATTATGAGTTGAGGATTTTGCTCGAGGACAAGCAAATGCTTAAGTGTAGGGGTATTTGATAAATCGTAATTTATACATATTCCTATCCCATGCTTAGCACATTTTATGAATGATTTTTCCTTAGATTTGGTGAATTCGATGCTCCTAATGCCTTAATTTCATATTTTATACTTAGGTGAGCATAAGAGAGTGAAAGGAACGAGAAACGGGCCAAAAGCAGAGAAAATGGGCCAACGTCTTTAAATCAACACGGCCGGACTTCCTCACACACAGTGCACACACGGTCGTGTCGGTTTATGTAATCAAGCACGACTCACACTAGTGGACCACATACCTGTGCCTATTTAACAGGCTTGACCATGGCTTGAAGTAATCGCACACGGGCGTGCCCCTGTCGAACCCAAGTTGAATCCAATTAGGAAAAGGCCAATTTTGAGGGTTCCTAGGCATTCTAAAGCCTATAAATACACCCTAGAGGAGGAGGAAAAAAGGGACATAGAGGAGGAAGCAAGGAATTTCTCAAGGAAAGCCAATCGATCCATCTTAGAAGCTGGATTCACTATCAAGACTGAAGATCTCCCTTCAAATTCCCTCAGGAGTTTTTGGGTTTTCTTATGTTTTGTTATTTTTATTCTTTTGAGATGTTTTCTTTCATTAGTATGAACTGAAACCCCTAAATACCTAAGGGGAATGAAACCCAAGATGGATCTTGTTACTATTATCTAAATTGTATGATAAATATTTGACTTGTTCTTAATTATGTGTTCTTAATTCTTGTTTTGATATTCCAGGATATTGATTCAAGTTAAGCTCTTATTTAGAGGAGGAATAGACCCTGTCTAAGAGTAAATTTGTTATAATTAAGCGGAGTTGGTTATGCGCCTAGAGATACGGTGACAAGATTTTGTCGGATTAGGGTGAAACCTAGTAAGGGGATCCATAAATTGAGTTAACGCAACCCTAGGGCATTAATTAGAAAGAGATTTCAATTATTCAAACTAGGGTTAGACATTGTTAGTCTCGAGAGAGATAATAATATAACTTAGGGATGTCTACGAAACAAGTTAAATGAATAAATCATCTGATTCAGAGTCAAATAACAAGTGAAGTCTAGGTGGATTTTTCCTTAGGTATTGTCTTAATCAATCGAGTTTTCCAAAAAAGTATTTTCCTCATATTTCTTTTCTGTGATTTCTTAATTTAATTAATTAGTTAGATAAACAAAACCCTTTTATTTTTTAGGCTAGATAATAAAAAAAAGTTAATACTAGTACTTTTAGTTCCTTTGTGTTCGATAATCCATCTTGCTAAAGCTGTACTACTGTTCGATAGGTACACTTGCCTTCATCGTGATAATAGTTCTAAGATTCCAACGAGAAGTTTAATGGCTTCATTCAATCCATCTACAGATTTCTTGTACATGATTTCTTCTGTGGAAACATAATCTTGAGCATACTTGCTCAACCGTACAAATTCTCTTTCATACTGACTTATACAACACAATCAAGTCACATGCCCATGTGCTAGGCCATGTGCAAATTAGGGGGTATACTGACTTGTACCACACGGCCGGTAACACGGCCATGTGTGAGACCGTGTGAAGCATACTGACTTCATTTTAATTTCAACACCAGGGGACACACGGTCGTACAACATGACCGTGTGTCACACACGGCTGAGACACATGCCCGTGTCTCTGCCCGTGTGGACAAAAATAGGTCATTTTACCAAGCCATTTTGCCACCCATTTTGCACATACTTATACAAGCCCAATTGGTACCATTTCAAGACACAAATATGTAGCCAAAAGTCATCAACTGATACATAATCATACTATATCCATTTCAACCATTTCAATACTCAATTCAATGTCATTTACCTATTCAAGTACCTATCAACTCAACTTTTTTTACTAAACATAATTCACATATATAATTCATATGATTAAACCATTCCAACATGCATTATCAATTCAACTTCACTCACTTAATATAGGTTAATTACCTAACTCGAAACAAAGCCATTTACACAACTTAATACATTAACAAATTCATTATCACAAGCCAACTCAAATGGCCTAAAAACACATATTCATCAAACATACTCAAAATGACTCAAGCCTATACAAGCCATATACCATATATACAAAACTTCAAAAGTACCAAAATAGATGTTCGATAGTGCGATGAAGTCTCTAACAATCCCCGAATCCGAGCTAGCTTCGATATCACTATAAAACACGGAAAAATACACAAAGTAAGTTAATAAGCTTAGTAAGCTCTTATGATATAAACTTAACTAATCAAAAATACAATATTCATCAATCTAAACATATTATTGTAACATCCCGATTTTGGGCCTAGTCAGAATAGTGGTTTCGAGACCACAAATTCAAGGTAGAAATAATTATTTTATGAATGTGTTGAGGTCTATGATATGTTTGCATGATTCTATGAAAGTTTCGATAAGAAATTTTGTTGATAGAGTGTCCAATTTGATTTTTAAGACTAAATTGTAAAAGTTACAAAATATGTAATTTTAGAAGCTTTAAGCATGAAATAGCTATGGATTATAAATTTGAGGTCCTTAAATAGCAATTTGACCAATTTCTACTTTTATGGACAAAAATGGACATGAATAGGTAAAATTTCAAAGTTTAGTAAAAAGGGCATTTTGGTCATTTGGTAAATAAAAGCCAAAATTCGTCCATCTTCTTTAACTCTTTCTGAATTTCATAAGGGACTCTATAGCTAGGGTTTTGTCACTTTCAAACTTGATAGTAAGTGCATCCTAGCCCCGTTTATAATCTTCTTTACATTTTTGAAGTTGTTATCAACTAATCTAGCCATTTCTACCATTTATTTGAGCTAGGGTTGATGTCTAGGGTTTGACCCATGTGTGACATGTATGTATTTTTATGTTTCATGGTAGATTATGAAAGTTTGATGTGTGATAAACAACTTTTACTAAGTGATTTTTCATGAAAACACCTAAAAAGGACCTAATTGTAGAAGTTCTAAAATGTGTAGTAAAAATCTGATTTGATGAAAAATGTGGGCTAATATGAGTATGTGTATGGGTCGGGTAGGCTTGAGTAACAAACAAATTGAATGCATTTCATTTTACAAGCCTAAGGACTAATTTGTAAATATGTAAAAGTTTAGGGGTAAAACTATAATTATGCCAAAGTATGGTTTTTGGACTGATTTGAACATTGTGGTAATTAAATGAGCTATATTTTCTATTATAGATCAAGAAAAACAGAGTCTAGATCTAGATTGGGGAAAGAACAAGGTTGTGGACTAAATCGAATTAGATAGCCATATTTTGTGCCGAGGTAAGTTCATGTGTAAATAATACAATATTATGATCATACTTTTAATACATTAATATTGTATGAATTGTATAATTGATTTGATGAAAACATTCGACAAGTTCCGATAAGAGAGAGAAAATCCCATTTGAACCTTAGGAATAGAATAAGATACGAGTGACATGTCACTAAGACCCCATGAGATGTGTATGTTTATGTCATCCGGGTACTGGTCGTGTACGTTCTACCGGTGGCTAGGTAGTTCAACATGTGTTGCGGATACCTGACAGCTTGTGTGAGCAGCCCGTGTAGCTCCGTCTTGACTGTCAGCTTGTGTGAGTAAACCTGTGATTAGCTCGAGAGCGAGCCTTTATGTGATATGAAATATGAGGTAACTTTGGCTACATATACGACACTTGTGTGCAAAGACCTTCCATGTATCCGTTTAGTATTCCAAGTGTTCAAGGAGAATGTCAAGAACGAGAAAGAGTATGTTTAGTCACGAGTTGGTATAGGTATGTACGAAAAACTCACAAGAATGAGCTTGTTAAGTAATGAGCTTTTGGTAAGATTAAGAATGATAAAGTTATGCTTATGAAACCATGTTGATAAATATGTGATTTATGTTAAGTTAAATTGTATGATATTCATGCTAAATGTTTCTTAATATTGTTTATTATTGCATGTTAGCTTACTAAGCTTTATCCTTACTCCCCTTCCTTTCCATTTTCTTATAGTATCGCCAAGCTAGCTTTGTAATCAAGGGATGTCAGAGCTCGATTCACACTATCAAATTAATCCTTTAGGTATTTATGATTTCACATTTTGAGTATGACATGTATATGGGACTTGGTCTCTTTTGTTTACATGTCATATTAATTTGGCCAAGTGTGTTGGCTTGTAATGATTTGATGATTCATTTTCTATATGGCCATGAGATATAACTTATATTGATTATTGGGTTGTAAGCCAACTTATACATGCATGCATGCGTCTCTGCCTTTGAGATGTGGTTTGTGATTGTGTATATGATGGGTTATGTTATTGGCTATGAATGCTTGTCGGTTTAATTGAGATGTGTTGGTACGATGATAACTAAGGTCCCAATATGAAAAATGGAAGCGAACTTAAAATTCTTAATGCATGAGAATTGGTAAATTTGGCTTGACAAAGTATGGTGTCTTGTGCATGTATAAGTTGATATGATAATGTCATGATCATAACTTGTTTGATTGTGTCTAAGTACTCAATTATGCCATGTTAAGTGCCTTTAAAGTTATGTATGTGTTTGAGTATATAAGGGTGGCAAATGGCTTGGAAAATAGCCTCAAAATTGTCCATACGGGGATGTGTCTAGGCCATCTATGACACACGGTCTTTCCCCATGGGCGTATGATCCGGTCGTGTGTCCCCTACACCTTAGTTTTGAGAAATAGAATGCCCAGTAGCAAGCACATGGGCACGAGAGACGGCCGTTTGTCTCAACCGTATGAGAGACACGACCTTAGGACATGGGCATTTGCCTAAGCTGTGTGAAGTCTGCACATTAATTACAAAAATTAAATTTGCCACACGGTCTAGCACACGGGCGTGTGACCCTATTTTGTTAATGGCGTCATAAACAGAGAGTTACACGGGCATGTCCCAAGCCACACAGGCGTGTGAGATCACACGGCCTACCCACATGGGTGTGTAACCCTTCAAAGTATAAAAATTTTCTAGATATTGTAAAAAATTTCAAAGGTTCCCAGTTTAGTCCTGAACCACTCCCAATGTATGTTTTAGGCCTCGTAGGCTGTATAAGAGACAATATGCATATGTATGAATGGTTTTAAATTGGGTGCATCTTTATGTCTCGATTTTGTATGATTTTTTGTGTTTAAATTTGGTAATGCCTAGTCAGCGTCGAATACAGGTAAGGGATGTTGCATTTAGTGGTATCAGAGGTACAGTTGAGTCGGTTCTCAGACTAGCGTAGCGTGTGTAAGAGTCTAGCTATACATGCCATATATATATTGTTATAGTGTGACGACTCTTGAAAATTTTAAAATTGTGTTTTCATATAGTAAATGGATCTTGACTAAGCCATGGCAGATGATGTAGAAAGTAATGTGTCTGCTCCTGCTCAATGGGCAACGCCAGTTGAAAGTAGACCCATAACTGTGAGTCAGGGAGGAGGAGAAGGGGATAGGGAAGCGTTTCTCCATATGATGAATGCATGGTATATGGAGTTCGTTCGAATGAACCCGAATTCTCAACCCCCTCCACCCCCATCAAATCCTCAAGCTATCCCTGTAACCCCACAAGTTGTGGAAATGGTAAGAATGAACAAGCATCTGGTTGACAGAATTCATAAACAAGGAGCTGAAAAATCCTGAGCTAATATAGATGATTATCCCGAAAGGATAGAGTTTTGGTTCGAGAACAACATCAGGGTATTTGATGAGTTGTCTTGCACACCTGAAGAATGTATGAAATGCGTTGTGTCACTCCTAAGAGACTAGGCTTATCAGTGGCAGAACACCCTTGTGTCGGTTGTACCAAGGGAGAGAGATAATTGGGAATTCTTCCAAGAAGAGTTCCCTAAGAAGTACATTAGCAAGAGGTTTATCGATCAGAAAAGAAAAAAATTTCTTGAGTTAAAACAGGGCTGAATGACAGTAACAGAGTACGAGCGTGAGCTTGTAAGACTTAGCAAGTATGCTCGGGAATGTGTATTGACTGAGGCCATCATGTGAAAGAGATTTGAAGACGGATTGAATGAAGATATCCTATTGTTGGTTGGTATTCTTGAACTGAAAGAATTTGTGGTACTTGTACGAATTGGCTAAAGAGAAAAGAAAGGCCGAGATTGAAGCTAAGGACTCAAAGAAAAGAACTATGAGTAAGTCATTTCAGTCTTCATCAAAGAAGTCGAGGGCTTTCTATTCTCACTCCAATGCTTCTGTTAGGCTCTCAAACAGAAATCAGAATAAACAGTATTCCGATTTGAAAGCTCAAACCACTTCGATTGCTAGTGTTGGTAATGCTACCAAATAGATCAAAATGTCCGCATTGTGGTAGACATCACCCCAGTGAGTGCTGGATGAATAACCGGGCATGTTTCAAGTGCGGTTCACACGATCACTTTATCAAGGATTACCCTGATATGGTTGAGAAAGAAAACTTTTAGAGTGCGAAATCTGATAATACTGCTGCTAGAGGGAGGCCATAGAGAAATCTGGGAAATGGAGCAAGTAGCAAGAGTGCACCTAGAGATTCGACTACGAGATCCGAGAGTAGAGCACCTACGAGGAATTATGCCAATCACGCTCGTGAAGAGGCTTCATCTTCTGATGTGATTACGAGTACTTTTTCTCTTTACGATACTCATGTTGTTGCTTTTTTTGATCTGGGATCAACCTACTCCTATGTTTGTATGAAATTGGTATCTAGTATGAATATGCCTATTGAGTCTACGGAATTTGTGATAAAAGTGTCAAACCCCTTAGGCAAGTATGTATCAGTAGATAAAGTTTGCAAGAATTGTCCTTTGATGATTCAAGGTCACTATTTCCCGGCTAATCTTATGCTTTTTCCATTTGATTAATGTGACATGATTCTTGGTATGGATTGGTTAACCACTCATGATGTGATAGTTGGTTGTGGAAGAAAAATTATGGAATTGAAATGTTCAGATGGTGAGATTTTTCGGTTTGAATCAGACAAATCGAATAGATTACCAGTTGTGATCTCTTCTACGACAGCTTAGAGGTATATGATGTAACACACCCTAACCCTAAACTGTCACCGGAACAGGGTTACGAGATATTACTGGACAATCAAATAATTTACGATTAATATTCAAACAATTATCGAACATATTATAATATAATCATAAATTCATATAAAACTTTTGCTAATTAGATCTTTATTAAAAAAAAAACTCAATATAACCCCTTTTATAGATATCTAACCTTCCCTGCAATTTCAAATCGGAACCAATCCAAAACAAATATTTCAACCAACGTAATTTCATGTTTAATTGTATTAAAATTATACCTATAACAATAATTTGATAATTTACTCTATGAACATTTATATTGTAACGCCTGCATACATGCAGAGGCTGTCACGAGTCGAACACGAGGTGTTAACAGACTTAATTCAGTACTTAAACAGCTCAAACAATTTATTTTTAAAATTTTCAGTCAAGCTAGTAATCTGCGTCATAGTCGCTTAAAAATTCATATCAACTCGAAATCCAATTCCATAAATTTTTCCTAAAACTAGACTCATATATCTATTTACTAATTTTTTTTCTAGAATTTTTGGTCTAGCAAATTAGTACAGTTTATTAGTTAAAGTCTCCCCTATTTCAGGGTTCGACTGCTCTGATCTCTATTTATTATGAATCAGATATCTCCTTGTACAGAGTTTCAATGACTATGACGTTTGTTTCTAATAAAACTAGACTCAATAAGGAATCTTTACATATAAATCATGACTTATAATTATCTTTAAACAATTTATGGTGAATTTCCAAAGTCAGAACAGGGGATCCAGAAATCGCTCTGGACCTGTTTCACAAAAATTTAAACATCTCATAAAATATAACTCATATACCTGTTTTGTTCCATCCATATGAAAATAGACTCATAATTCTTCAATTCCATATTTTATTCATCATCTAATTGTATTTCTACTATTTTAATGATTTTCAAACTCACATCACTATTGCTGTCTCAATCTATTTTATGGTAAATTTTACCTATTTCATGGTTTCCATGGATTAGCTAGCAATTTAGCATACATAACACCAAATATGATCATGATTAGCCATTCCAATGGCTAATCATTACCAAGCATTTCCATACCACTCAATAACCATATCATAAGACCATATATACAAAATGATTATAATGTTATACATGCCATACTCAAAATATACAAGCCATTATGCCAAGATGGTATACGGATAGTGTGAGTGTGCCTCCGACCGTTCCCGATTTCCGAGCTGGCTTGTCAACACTACAAGGAATGAAAAGGAGGGAGTAAGCATAAATGCTTAGTAAGCTCACATACAAATAGCAAGTAACACAACTATATACGCAAACATAAAACATCATTTGCATAATCATCACCGAGACATTCATATCACATTTTCATTTATCATCTTACCATATTGTTGTTATATCGAGTTTTCAACCCGAGGGTTAAGTACATACTTGTTCAAAGTATTCATTTCAAAACACTTACCAATACGTCCCTTTCATCTCGAGTATTCCTCCATTTGAGTAGAATTTTACCCATTGAACACATCGGAATATAATTCGGATACATGGAAAGTTTGCACATAAGTGCCACATATGTAGCCAAGCTACCATGTAACCCGCCTATAAGTGAACTCAGACTCAACTCAACGAGTTCGGATGCCCAAATATCCTAGTGACATGTCCCTTGTATCCTAATCCATTCCTAAGGTTCAACGGGACCTTTTTCCCAATTATGTGTCTCAACCATCTTCTACGGAATGCCGTTACCGATACTCGGTAGTATTTCACATTTTCCAAGTATATCACATAATTTGACATATTAACAAACAATTATTACAGTATAATATTTCATAATAATTATCATATCATTTAAATAACATTAAAACATTTAAAATAATAACTATGTTACCAACATTTACATATGAACTTACCTCGTATGCGAAAATGGCTACTTTTACCATTTCGTCCACAACTTGGTATTTTCCCCATTTTAGCCCGAATTTTAGTTTTCCTTGCTCTATCATTTAAAATATAGTCTCATTAGGACTCACATTATACAAATTGACCCAAAATCATATTTTGGAAAAATTATAATTTTGCCCCTAAACTTTTGCATATTTACACTTTTGCCCCAAAGCTCGTAAATTAAACTTCAGCCTATTTTCTTATGTTTTATGACATGCTGATCATTTTTCCCTTCTATGGTAACATCAAGTTCTCACTCTAACATGTACTTATGACTATTAGGTATTTTTACCAATTAAGCCCTTTTGCTCGTTTTCACTTAAAACCGAGTAGTTCAAGTTGTCTAACATAATTTAAAACCTCATATTCTATCATAAAACACCAAAATACACAAATTTCACCTATGGGTATTTTTCCAAATATGAACCCTAGGTTGAATTATTGCTAGCATAAGCTTAATCGAGCTACTAGGACTCCAAAAACGTAAAAATCATTAAAAGCGAGGCTAGAACGGACTTACAATCGAGCTTGGAAGCTTGAAAAACCCTAGCCATGGTTTCTCCTTGCTATATTCGGCCATGGGGTTGAAGATGAGCAAAATTGGCTTTTAATTTTGTATTTTAATTCATTTTACCCTAAATGACCAAAATGCCCTTACTACTAAACTTTCCAAAATTCCATCCATGTCCAATTTTTGTCCATAGACTTAGAAATTGGTAAAATTTCTATTTAAGACCTCCTAATTAATATTTCAAAACAATTTCATACTAGAAACTTCTAGAATGCAAGTTTTACAAATTATTCGATTTAGTCCCTAATTTCAATTTAAGCACTTTATGCATAAAATTTCTTCACGAAATTTTCACACAATCATGCAATCATATCATAGACCTCAAAATAATCATAAAATAATTATTACTATCTCGAATTTTGTGGTCACGAAATCGCTATTCCGACTAGGCCCAAAATCAGGATATTACAACTCTCCCCCCCTTTAGGGATTTTCGTCCTCGAAAATCTTAACAGAAAAGTGGTCTTCACTTTTAATCTCATATTCGGTGTCGAAGAACTTTCACTTAGGCTGTACCTACAATACATCTCTTTAATTTCTCATATGATCTGAAAGCTTACAGTCTCAACTCTCAACCGTTCTTAAATTTTCAACCCTTCTCGCTTCCCATGATATCATGACATAAAACTCGGATCTTAACTTGATTAATGGAGACCGGAATTCCAAGAAATCCAACAATCAAAGAGACCTAAAATTCCATGAATCTGATGAGTAGGAATTCATTCAATACAGATATGATTTATAGATCTCGCTAAACATTTAACAATAGGATACATCACATTTTCTTCTTTCTGCTATGGAATTAATTCTGATATGGCCTCAAGAATAATCCTTCTCATTTCCATCCCAATATCAACACTAACAAGGATAATTTTGATAGATTCCAATGCTCGGCTTTAACCCCTTTAACAACTCCGATTTTATGTAACATCGAAAGCTCTAAACTATCACATTACCTCATTGTCTTGAAACACATCAAAATTCATACAACGGTACATTACTGAAAGTTAGAAAGTCTTTACTCAATGTAGACTAGTCTAGTTCAGACGCTTCGGTTACCAATATTCTCTTCTATCCAAACTTTGTCAACATGTAATAAACTTTTCAGCTTTCACAAGACGAAAACCTTATCATTCGTAGTGACTTTAACTAATATCCAACTCTTTCTAATAAATATACACTTCGTTCGACTATTTACTCTTTTATCAAGACAAAATGAAATTATATTATCGACTTGAGAAAATAATCCGACATAATTTTCACATGAAATCTTTCAAATAAATAATTCACCATACCGATCGAAACTCGCTTTTATCACCTATGCCTTTATCGATGTCAAATCCTTACACGTAAATTAGAAAAAATCCCAATACTAAAATCACCACATTACCAAGATCAAATTAGAAGTATAGTCATATTTGACATGATTATCACGAGCTGAAGAACATACTTCGAACATGAGTTATAATTGACAAATTATAGAACAAAGATAACAAGAAAACCGAATAAAGAAATCCAAGATACGATACTATGCCGAAGAATCGAAAACCAAACTCATAGAGAAAATACAGAGTACCCCGATAATTCTTCAAAGAAAGAAAGTCCAAAAGAAAACATCATTTAATCCCATGGAATCAAATATAACAAGAAGAATATATCTTCCCATACATATATATCAGATGAAGCATCAAGTAGAAGAAATAGAATCATAATATCATATGTATTCTCTCATCAATTCTTATCGATTTAAATGGAATAGAATACCCGATGAAATAGAGCAATATAAATTATAAACCAGTCAGACTACCAATGCTTTCATCCAACACTAGAATTAGAAGACATTCCCATATAATAAGAATTTCTTCAAAAGATCAATAGCCATAGAAATATTTCTGAGAACGGGTGAACACATAGAACATCTCAAAAGAGACTGCTAAATCTGTCTAGTCATAACTGTCACACTCAGATAGTTCACATTTCAAATATCATTTCCCCAACTAGTTCTGGCATCACAAATTTCATATTAAACCATTCACTAAAGAAGGTCAGTTCTGAATAAATTTTGATTTACACTTTTCTCGACCTTGCACCTGAGTAATTCGATTTACCAAAGAGAATCTCCTTCTAACTGGGACAAAGGTATAATTCCAATAATCTTTATATCAATCCGATACTTTCTCGACTCGACTTTACTTATCAGCTCATTTTCAATCTCTGATCATACTTATAATTATTCTATCACTGAACTCTTTGGGTTCTCAACCGGAAACTTATTCAATACAAATCTCATGAAATTCCATTATAAGTACCACTTCGGTAAGGGGGAGGGGTTGTAGGACCTCTAACTCGACTTTCTTATACATACACATATGACACAACTTCCATCATCATAGCAACATCATCAAAATCATGTCATTCATTCAGGCAATGCAACATTCATGTTGGCTTACAAAAATTTTCCTATTGTCCCATTTAGACAATATACTTATGCATACATTCTATGTTTTCTAGATAGCTTTACTTATCCATTCATTTAATTAAATTAATTCATGCTCATGACATCATATAAGGCCAAACAAACATAGATATTTGCATCACAATCACAACATTCATTTCACGCATCATCATGTATATATCATTACAATCATATAATTCAGTCCAACAATTTAACATAGATAAGTTCATTTCATTATAATCCTTTATCTTATAAAAATTATATATCATTAGCATTCATCAACATTCGACGTCCAAATCAAGACAAGGACATTTTCATTTGTATCATAATATTATGACTTTTATTCATACCTCTACTACTTTCTATTTATTCCGCTCATCTTATCAAGTAAGCCATATACACTACATCATATAAGCATTAAGCAAATATGGATATTTATCACATATGTATCATAAACTTTTATTCATACTTTTCTGAACCGAGACATATCATAATCATAATTTTACTCAAATACCTTCACATAACATTGAACATGGTCGACGAGCTCGGTTGGAGAGTACCTGCCTAAATAAGACGGTACTCATACGCTGTCGGAAGACATCACACTATCACGCATCGCTGGCATGTATAGCTAAACTTTTACACATGCTAAGTTAGTCCGAGAACCGACTAAACCTACTATGATACCACCAAATGTAACGCCTCTTACCCGAGACCGTCGCCGGAGTCGAACACGAGGTGTTAATGACTTAATTCATTACTTAAACAAATTTCAAACAATTTATTTTTAAAATTTTCAGTCAAGCTAGCAATCTGCGTCACAGTCTCTTAAAAATTCATATCTCGAGTTACAAAACTCGAAATCCAATTCTGTAAATTTTTCCTAAAACTAGACTCATATATATATTTACTAATTTTTTTCTAGAATTTTTGGTCCAGCAAATTAGTACAGTTTATTAGTTAAATTCTCCCCTGTTTCAGGGTTCGACTGCTCTGACCTCTGTGTATTACCAATCAGATATCTCCTTGTACAGAGTTTCAATGACTATGCCGTTTGTTTCTAATAAAACTAGACTCAATAAGAAATATGTACATATAAATCATGACTTATAATTATCTTTGAAAAATTTATGGTGAATTTCCAAAATCAGAATAGGGGATCCAGAAATCGCTCTGGACCTGTTTCACAAAAATTTAAACATCTCATAAAATATAACTCATATACCTATTTTGTTCCATCCATATGAAAATAGACTCATAATTATTCAATTCCATATTTTATTCATCATCTAATTGTATCTCTACTATTTTTAATGATTTTTCAAACTCACATAACTGTTGTTGTCTGAATCTATTTTATGGTAAATTTTACCTATTTCATGGTTTCCATGGATTAGCTAGCAATTTAGCATACATAACACCAAATATGATCATGATTAGCCATTCCAATGGCTAATCATTACCAAGCATTTCCATACCACTCAATAACCATATCATAAGACCATATATACAAAATGATTATAATGCTATACATGCCATACTCAAAATATACAAGCCATTATGCCAAGATGGTATACGGATAGTGTGAGTGTGCCTCCGACCGTTCCCGATTTCCGAGCTGGCTTGTCAACCCTACAAGGAATGAAAAGGAGGGTGTAAGCATAAATGCTTAGTAAGCTCACATGCAAATAGCAAGTAACACAACTATATACGCAAACATAAAACATCATTTGCATAATCATCACCGAGACATTCATATCACATTTTCATTTATCATCTTACCATATTGTTGTTATATCGAGTTTTCAACCCGAGGGTTAAGTACATACCTGTTCAAAGTATTCATTTCACAACACTTACCAATACGTCCCTTTCATCTCGAGTATTCCTCCATTTGAGTAGAATTTTACCCGTTGAACACATCGGAATATAATTCGGATACATGGAAAGTTTGCACATAAGTGCCACATATGTAGCCAAGCTACCATGTAACCCGCCTATAAGTGAATTCGGACTCAACTCAACGAGTTCGGATGCCCAAATATCCTAGTGACATGTCACTTGTATCCTAATCCATTCCTAAGGTTCAATGAGACCTTTTTCCCAATCATGTGTCTCAACCATCTTCTACAGAATGCCGTTACCGATACTCGGTAGTATTTCACATTTTCCAAGTATATCACATAATTTGACATATTAACAAACAATTCTCACAGTATAATATTTCATAATAATTATCATATCATTTAAATAACATTAAAACATTTAAAATAATAACTATGTTACCAACATTTACATATGAACTTACCTCGTATGCGAAAATGGCTACTTTTACCATTTCGTCCACAACTTGGTATTTTCCCCATTTTAGCCCGAATTTTAGTTTTCCTTGCTCTATCATTTAAAATACAGTCTAATTAGGAGTCACATTATACAAATTGACCCAAAATCATATTTTGGGAAAATTACAGTTTTGCCCTTAAACTTTTGCATATTTACACTTTTGCCCCAAAGCTCGTAAATTAAACTTCAGCCTATTTTCTTATGTTTTATGACATGCTAATCATTTTTCCTTCTATGGTAACATCAAATTCTCACTCTAACATGTACTTATGACTATTAGATATTTTTACCGATTAAGCCCTTTTTCTCGTTTTCACTTAAAATCGAGTAGTACAAGTTGTCTAACATAATTTTAAACCTCATATTCTATCATAAAACACCAAAATACACAAATTTCACCTATGGGTATTTTTCCAAATATGAACCCTAGGTTGAATTATTGCTAGCATAAGCTTAATCGAGCTACCGAGACTCTAAAAACGTAAAAATCATTAAAAACGAGGTTAGAACGGACTTACAATCGAGCTTGGACGCTTGAAAAACCCTAGCCATGGTTTCTCCTTGCTATATTCGGCCATGGGGTTGAAGATGAGCAAAATTGGCTTTTAATTTTGTATTTTAATTCATTTTACCCCTAAATGACCAAAATGCCCTTACTACTAAACTTTCCAAAAATTCCATCCATGTCCAATTTTTGTCCATAGACTTAGAAATTGGTAAAATTCTATTTAAGACCTCCTAATTAATATTTCAAAACAATTTCATACTAGAAACTTCTAGAATGCAAGTTTTACAAATTATTCGATTTAGTCCCTAATTTCAATTTAAGCACTTTATGCATAAAATTTCTTCACGAAATTTTCACACAATCATGCAATCATATCATAGACCTCAAAATAATCATAAAATAATTATTACTATCTCGGATTTTGTGATCACGAAACGACTATTCCGACTAGGCCCAAAATCAGGATATTACATATATTACCATTAAAAATTAAATTAGAATTTCATTCATCCATTCTAAATTTAGCACCAATTCTACCATGCACATCATGTAAATTTTCATACCATTTCATTTGTTTAAACATCAAAATACCAAATGCCATTCTTTACAACAAAAATTATATAGCATTTTAAAGTGACCAAATTAACACCTATGTACATGCCACTTTTGCCAAAAGAAGAATACATCATCGAGTTTTACGCTGGAGTTGGGATCGCCTAGATGCTGAACCGAAACTCTGAATACCTATTAACTTGCGCACGGAAACAACCGTACGCTGAGTATTTTATACTCAGTGATATTACTATAATTCAAATTATAAACATAATAATCATATAAAATAAATCATATAATTTTAATATTTACTAAACCAATTCAAACATAAATTTGCCCTTCTCAATATATTCATACAAATTAATTTAGCTATTTTTCAATTGAAATCATATACATTCATGTTGAGCCATTATCTAATTCATGAACCATTGTTTCATGCTTTCCATTCTCATACTCACATTCAAATCACATTTTCAATTCATGTTCCATTTTCACATTTCTTTCAATGGTTCAACCAATTCCTTTTATTCAACTTAACTTTTCTTTTAATTACCCCTATTAACAGACTCGGACTTTCGCGGATACACGGATCTAACCAAACACACCAGTTTGGCACCCAGTGCCTTATCGGACGGTTTGAAGCAAAGTTGACACCCAGTGTCTCATCGGCCTAGACGAAGTAAAGTGGTACCCAGTACCTCATTGAATCTATCCGAAGTAAAACAGTGACACCTAGTGTCTCATTGACTCGAGGTCGAAGTATCCCTAAACACTTCCAATCCTATGGCATGCCAACTATATCTGACTCAGCCTAACTAGTTAATAGGGTTTCCGGATCACATATAAATCTCAATTGAATTCAGTCGCAATTTCTCACATTTTCAATTCCATCATTTTCCAATTTTTAATCAATTTTCAATTCACATAATCATAATTCAATACACTTTCTCAATTCAATATGCATTTCAATTATTCACATATAATCACAATTTAATTTAATTTCATACAATTCAATATTAATACTTACCATGCATATTAACTTAAAATTCAACAATTAATAATAATTAAATTCAATTATAGTAATACTAACACGTATTTCTCATTCAATTCAATTTTCTAAATTCAATTCAATAAAATTACTTACCTCAATATTTATTTCTATAACATAAATAAATTTAAAATTAATACTTAATATTAAATAACTTGAGTACAAACCCGAATTTTACAGTTACTCCTCGACGACCTTCTCCTTCCCTTTTTGTGCCGATACCTCAAATTCTTTATTAGCTACGAAAATTAAAAAATTATACTATTAATTGCAACCCTAATTTTACAATAATAATTAAATTTCTATCCAATTTATACCCTAATTCCAATTTAATCCTAATTAACTCATTTACTTTTCTAACTCAATTTATACTTTATTTCTATTCAATTTCCTTTCATATTCTACTTAACTATCTAATGTTCATAATAAAACCCTAATTTAAAACTTCTTTCAATTTAATCCCTACAGCACAAAACTTATAGCCTAATTTACAATTTAATCCTTTAATCAGTTCTAGCTTAAAATTTATTTAATTAAATCCCTAATTCATTATTTTGTTCAACATGAACTATGTTCAAAAACCTAAAAACTTCCAAAACCTCAACTTAATTTCAACAAAACTTTGTTCTAAAGCTTCTAAAACATCAAAATTAAGAGAAAAGTATTTAATTAAGCTTACCAATTAAACTCCAAGCTTCAAATTTCCTATTTCCCCTTTTTCTTTCTTTTTCTTCTTTCTTTCTTCTTTCCCTACTCTATTTCGAAAGCTTCTCTGTTCTTTTACCTTTTTTTTTCTTTTGTCTTTTGTTTTATTCTTTTATTATTTCATTTGTTTTATTTATTTTATTAACTTAATATATTCTAATTTAATTATTATAAATATCTATCATATATTTAATAATATAATACTAATTTATACATTTACTTTTCTACATTTGTACATGATCAATACCATACATTTGTCATGATTTTATCTAATTATTTCGTAAAAATCTTATAAATAATAATTTAATTAATAACTATCTTTTAATTTAATAAAATAATAAATATATATTTACTTTAATAAAAAGTAAATAAATAAATATGTTACAATTGTATATTTTATCACCATCCATTTGTCAAAATCATATTTTATTTATCATATAAAAATCTTATAATATAATTGTTTTAAATTAATTTAACATAATTTATATCTAAATAATTAATTATATAATTAAAATATAACAGAAAAATATTATATTTTTATTACATATATGCCGCCTCATTTCTTGTTAATGGCTTAATTTCCATTTTAATCCTTTTTATTTTCTATTAATTTATAATTCAACTTTTACATCGTATTCAATTTAGTCCTTTTTACTATTATCTCTAAATTGATCTAATTTCACTTAATTAAAGCCTAATTAAACACACTACTAGACTCACAATTATTCCTAATAATTATTTATGAACTCGGTTTACTAAGACGGAGGCCCGATATTGTACTATTTCGATGCTCGTGAATTTTGGGTCATTACATTTCTCCCCCTTAATAAATTTCGTCCTCGAAATTTACCTGAGAAAAGATGAGGATATTGTGCTCTCATCGTTTCTTCCAGTTCTCAAGTCGCTTATTCTATACTATGACTTCTCCATAAGACTTTTACTAAGGGAACTCATTTATTTCTTAATTCTTTTACCTCTTGTGCTAAAATTGCAACCGGTTCTTCCTCGTAAGATAAATTAGGTCGAACTTCAATGTCTTCGATAGAAATGATATGAGAAGGATCCGATCTGTATCTTTGTAGCATAGAAACATGAAAAACATCATGAATCTTCTGTAGTTCAGGAGGTAGGGCTAACCGATAAGCAACTGTCCCGATTCTTTCTATAATTTCATACGGCCCAATATAACGAGGACTTAATTTACCTTTCCGGCCAAATCTCAAGACTTTTTTCCAAGGTGATACTTTGAGAAATACTTTGTCCCCGACTCAATACTCAATATCTCAACGTTTCAAATCGGCATAGGATTTCTGCCTATCAAATGCTGCTTTTAGTCTATTTTTTTTATCTTTTTAATTGTTTCCTTTGTTTCTTGAATCAATTCTGGCCCAATCACTTTTCTTTCATTCAATTCTGTCCAACATACCGGTGATCTACACCTTTGACCATATAGTGCTTCATACGGGGCCATTTGTATACTATATTGAAAACTATTGTTGTAGATAAATTTAGCTAATGGAAAATAACATTCCCAACCTAATTCAAAATCAACGATATAGGTCCAAAGCATATCTTTTAATATCTAAATTACCCTTTCAGACTGTCCATCTGTTTGCAGATGAAAGGCCGTACTAAAGTTAAGTCGAGTACCCAATGATTCATGTAGCTGTCTCCAAAATCTCGATATGAATCGAGGATCTCGATCCGAAATTATTGACACTGGAATATCGTCTAATCTAACAATTTCTCGAATATGCATTTCTGCAAGCTTCTGCAATGACCAATCTGTTCTGACTGCTATAATGTGAGCTGATTTTGTAAGCTGATCAACAATTACCCAAATAGCATTCTTTTTTCTCGCAGACTGTGGCAACCCCGTAACAAAATCCATCGTGATACGATCCCATTTCCATTCAGGAATATTAATAGGCTGAAGTAGTCCAGTAGGAACTTGATGTTTTACCTTTACTCTTTGACAAGTCAGACATTTACTCACAAATTCAACTATATCTCTTTTCATCATTGGCCACCAATATTGTTCTCATAAATCACAATACATCTTCGTACCTCCGGGGTGTAAGGCAAATGGACTATCATGAGCTTCTCGAAGAATTAACTCTTTAAGCTTAGAAGTAGCTGGAATACAAATCCGATTTTAGAATCTCAAGCAACCATGATCATCAACACTAAAGTTTTCTGCTGTGCCATTTTGTACCATCTCTCTCTTTTTTAACAACTTATCATCTTTCAACTGTGCTGATTTGATCTGATCAAACATTACCGGCTTTACTCTCAACTCAGCCAAAAGACTCCCATCATCACTGATACTGAGCTGTGCAAACATTGCTCTTAATTCAATTGCAACTTTTTTACTTAGTGCATCAGCTACAACATTAGCTTTTCCCGGATGGTAATCTATAACACAATCATAATCTTTTAGGAGCTCTATCCACCATCTTTGTCTCAAGTTTAATTCTTTTTGGGAGAGGAGATATTTCAAACTTTTATGATCGGTATAGATATAACATTTCTCACCGTACAAATAATGTCTCTAAATCTTCAGAGCAAAAAATCACAGCTGCTTGTTCCAAATCATGAGTCAGATAGTTACGTTCATGTGGCTTCAATTGACGAGATACATAGGCTATTACTTTTCCATCCTGCATTAGTACACAACCCAAACCATTCAAAGAAGCATCATTATACATTACAAAATCTTTCCCCAACTCTGGTAGTGTCAAAACTGGTGCTTCTGTTAACATTTGCTTTAACTTTTCAAAACTTTCTTGGCATTGATCATCCCACACAATTGGTACATTCTTTTGTAGCAGCTTGGTTATCGACACAACTATCTTCGAAAATCCATTTACAAATATTCTGTAATACCCAGCTAAACCAAGAAAACTACGTACCTCTGATACGTTTCTTGGTGGTTTCCACTGTAGAATCGCTTCAATCTTCTTTGGATCAACTCGGATTTCATTTGCAGATACTACATGTCCCAGAAATACAACCTTTGACAACCAAAATTCACGTTTGTTGAGCTTACCATACAACTATTTTTCCTGTAATATTTGTAGTACAATCTTGAGATGCTGGTCATGCTCTGACTCTGACTTCGAATAAACCAGTATATCATCAATAAAAACTACTACAAACTGGTCTAAATACGATTAAAAGTGTGACAGCCTTAAAACGACCCTAGTCAGAATGTGGTTTCGGGACCACAAAACCGAGGCATAAAAATAATTTGATATTTATTTTGATGCCTATAATATGTGTTAACTCATGTGTGACATTCTTGATGCTTTAATTTAGAGTTATAAATGTGAATTTCACTAGAAAGGACCTAGTAGTAAACTTTGAAAGTAGGATAGGAAATGTGTGATGACTAATTAAAGCATGCATGCAAAACAATGGCCTTGCATGTCAAATATCCCTCTTTTACAAGTGATGGCGGCCATGACAAAGAATATGGGCAAAACATGTCATAGACATGTTTTGTTGGTGCATCATGGGTGAAAAAATAAATTAATGAGCATGGGTAATAAAGAAATGGAAAAAAGAAAAAAATGGTCTCATGCATGCCCATTGCCGTGAGTTGTGGAGAAAGAAAGAAGAATTTTGTTCATCATTTTCATTTCCTTTGGGCTGAAAATTCTAAGGAAGAAGGAAGGAATTCTTGTTTCATGTTGGTTTGGAAGAGGTTTAGGAGGAGGTTTGGCCATACTTGTACCTAGATTAAGGTAAGTTTGATGTTTTGCCATGAGATTCATGTATATTTTGTAGTTAGCTTGAGTTCTAACTAGCCATGGTTCAAATCCTTACTATGTCATGGAGATGATATTCGGCTAAGGTGAGGTTGTGTTGATATCATTTGCATGCTAAAAGTGAAGCTTTGTAATGGTGCATGTGATGGTGGATTGATGATTATTGAATATTTTTTAACACTTTTGAGTGAGAGTTTGATAGATACCATGAGGTTAAACTTCATGACATTGTAAGCTTGTAAGTTGGATGATGAAGTTCATGCTTTGTGAAGGTAAATGGGGTAGAAGGAGCATTCGCCATAATGAAAATATATGAGATAGTCATAGTCATCCTTATGATTCGCCCTTGCACCTATATGTATATATGTTTGCACATGATGTATTGGCATGACATATATACTATTTCAAGGTATATATTTGCTTGTGATGATGTTTCGTTATGAAGTACATGAGAGATGTGTATTGAGCTACAATATGTAATGCGTTAGTTAGTAAAATGTATGCTGTTTTTGTGTGGTATTAAGTGCATAATTGGCCTCAACATGGACATGCATATTCGCCACATGAAGGGGGTTGGTGTGCATGCATTCGGTTAGAGGCAAGCATATTGATGCCTATTCTTGGCTTAGAAATTTCGCTAAGGAGGGTACTAACTAATGTGTGGAATTGATTCGTGATTTCGCACACATGTGACTCTAATGTCTAATGTGTATAAGGGCTAAGTACCTTGAGCTTCACTTTGATGTTTGAATGAATTGTATTGAACGCTTGTTGTGCTTAAAATTGTGCATGACCATTGTGTATTTGAGCTAAAGGATGGCCATATGACCATTTAAACTCCTTGTCATATTCGCCATAAGCTATCATAATGAGATTTTAATAAGTTAAATTTGTGTGAATTAGCTCAAGAGCTTAGAGGACCACAGTTGGATAAGGGAAAGGAAAAGTGATCGAATACCCGTCAAAATCGCTCGACAACATCCAAGGTAAGTCTTGAGTAATGACCCTACTTGAATTATATTGAAATCATGCTCCTTGTGTGTGGCTATTGAGCCGAAATTGTAAAGGTTTGATATATATTTTGTGTTTGAGCCTTAGTAACGAAAATGAAATATGGATGTGTCGTGATTATTGATATATGTGTACATGAGCATTTGAATGATATCCGGCTAAGTCCCAAAGGCATTTATGCTAGTGATTATATCCGCCTAAGACCAAGGCATTCGTATGAAGTCGTTATATCCGGCTAAGACCAAGGCAATTGTGCAAGATACCCAATCCGGTTAAGACCAAGGCAATTGTGCTTGTGGTTATATCCGGTTAAATCTCGATGGTACGTGACTCGAAATGAGCAATCTTGCTGTAAAAATTTCAGTTTATACACTTGTGAAAATTCCAGCAATGAGGTATGTTCGTATGTGCTTGAATTAGTTGAGTCCTTACAAATAAGTATTCGCCAGTTGATAAACGAGCTACCGCCTTTGGCTAAGTTGTTCTTTTGTGTATGAACATAAGGGTCGGTAATGTGAAGTAAGTATGATTATGAGAATGTGTATTAATAAAGTGATTCATTTAGTTATGTAAATGTAATACTTTAGTCAAAGTGATTTCATTACTTGAGACTTACTAAGCATTAAAATGCTTACCCCATTGCTTTGGCTCTCTGCTTTATAGATTTTGCTCGTTAGCTATCGGATTCGGGATCATCGAAGTCAAGTCATCCACACTATCAAAGCCCCCATTTTGGTACAATTTTGGTTGAACTTTGAAATGGCATGTATAGGACTACCCTTTTGTTGTAGGTCATGTACCTTTCGGTTTTGTGTAAACTTGGATAGCCATGCGAAAATGGCTTATATATGTTTTTAGCATAATACTATAATCGTTTGTATATTGATCATTATGAGGTATGGAATTTTTTTGAAACGATTAGCCATTGGAATGGTTAATCATGATCACACTTTGTGCTATGTATGCAAAAGGGCCAATTGAATCATGGAAATCATGAAATAGGTAAGGCCTACCTTAAAGGCGACACGACAAAGAAGAAGTGATGTGGATGTGAAAAATCACTAAAAATAGTAGGAATGGTATTAAATAGTGAATAAAATCTAATTTCATATGGAAGAAACGAAACGGTCATATGAGTTGTATGTTAAGAGATATTAAAGTTCTCGTGAAGCGTATGTAACGGTTTCGGATCCCTGCTTCGACTTTGGAAATTCATTGTAAATTAACCAGAGAGAATTAGGAGTCATGCCATATATGTATAGATTCCTCTCTGAGTCTAGTTTCTATATAAACAAACGGCATCAGTATTAAAGCCCTGTACAGGGAGATATCCAATTTGTAATGCGTGAAGGTTAGTGTAGTCGAACCCTGGATTAGGGGAGACTTTCACTAATAAACTGTACTAATTGGCCCGACCAAAAATTCTAGAAAAAATGTGTTGATGGACTTATGAGTCTAGTTTCAGGGAAAATTTACGAAAATTATTTTCGAGCTTTAAAACTCCAGATATGATTTTCGAGGCGACAAGGACGCAAAGAATCAACTAGTCCGGAAAATTTTTTTATGGACTGTGAAAACAATTAAGTTAAGTCTGTGTGCACCTCGTGTTCGACTCCGATAACGGACTCGGGTACGGGGTGTTACAAAAAGATATGATTCATGAGATCCATAAAAGTAGCTGGAGCATTTGTCAACCCAAATGGCATATAGAAAGCTGTCTTCGGTACATCACCTTATTTTACCTTCAACTAATAGTAACCTAACCTTAAGTCAATTTTCGAGAATACAGACGCTCCTCTCAACTGATCAAAAAAATCGTCAATGTGAGGTGATGGATATTTATTCTTGATGGTTACCTTGTCCAACTAATAATAATCGATACAAAGCCGCATTGATCCATCTTTCTTCTTAACAAATAACACTGGAGCTCCCCACGATGATATGCTTAGTCGAATAAAACCATGACCTCATAAGTCTTGCAATTGTATCTTCAGCTCTTTCAACTCTGTAGGTGGCATTCGATATAGAGGTATAGATATTGGAGCCGTACCGGATAAACCTCTATAGCAAATTCAACTTCTCTATCTGGCGGTAAACCCAGTAGTTCTTCGAGAAATACATCAAGAAACTCACAAATTGTCCGAATTTTACCGCACTGGCTTCCAACTGAATCTGAATTAATAACATATGCCAAATATACTAAACAACCCTACTGAAGTAATTTACTAGCCTTTATTGCTAAAACAATTCGTGCTGGCCCATTAGTACGAATACCATTTACTTCAACCCGATCTTCACTATCTATTTGAATGTTGAATCTCTTTTTATAGCAGTCCAAAATCACTCCATGTTCAGATAACCCATCCATCCCTAGTATTATATCAAAATCCCCAAATGGCATAATTAACAAGTCAACTGGAAAAGTTTTATTCTGTATAATCAACGGGCATCTTGGATAGACCTGGTTCACTAACACTGTTTGCCCCAACGGACTCGACACCACAATAGACACTCTAGACATTTTAGATTTTAATTTCCCCGACTCAACTAATTTTGAATTAATATAGGAATGTGAAGACCCGGGATCAATTAAAGCATGAACATGCTTAGAATATAATAGAAATATACCTGTTACCACATCATGAGCATCGCTTTTTTCACGAGTTCTGACCATATAAGCTCTGGCTGCTACTCTGGCCTCAGACTGCTGGGTAACAATATCACTGCTCCTCCTAACACCTCCTCCTCTGGAAGCCGAACTACCTCTACTTGACCCTTTAGCTCTAGCAGTAGATACTAATCTCTATAATGTCACGGGTGCAGCACTATCAATTTTTGGGCAGTGTCTAATGAAATGATTGGTAGAACCACATCTAAAGCAGCCTCTAGTTAATTTCCAACATTCCCCTCTATGTTTCTTTTCGCAGTGCTGACAGTTTGGAATTTCTATTTTCTGAGAAGGACCTCTCACACTGCTAGTAGATACTATTTTCTGTCTCATTTTGCTTCTACCGCCTCTATCAGATCTTAAACTGGATCTCCATCCACCTTGAGATTCCTTTGATCTTTTTGGCTGCGGATTTGAGCTGGTAGTTCCCGCATGTTTCTCAGTTAATCTAACACTTTCAGTCTTTTTGTAGAGACCCAACACTTGCTCTACCATTTTGGCTCGCTCAATCAAATCCACAAACTCAGTAATACGGTGAGATACTGACTGTACTTTGATCTCATTTCGCAATCCCCGTAAGAATCTTTTACAACTATCTACTTTGGTTGGAATAAACTCGAAGGCATATCTGCTGAGTCTTGAAAACTCTTTCTCATAATCTATTACCGACATGTCACCCTATCCCAGCATTAAAATTTCTTGTTTCTTGTCTTCGATATACATCTCCCCAACATATTTCTTTTGGAATTCCTTCTGAAATAGATCCCACGTTACCTGATCTTCCGGTAGATGTCGAACCACTGATTCCCACCAAAGATAGGCTTCCCCTTGTAGTAGAGAAACGGCACAAATCAAGTACTCTCGGGGGGTACATTCTAACTGCTGTAAATTTCTCTTGGTTGACTCCATCCAATTTTTAGCAGTTGCTAGATCGACTCTTTTTAGAGCCATAAATTCTATGGCACCATATTTCCTCAATTATTTTATCGGGGCCCATATTTGAACGGGTGCGGATGTCATAGCAGGAATAGTTCCCGCTACTCTTTTGTAAAGCATCGACTATCACTCTTAATATATCAGAATCATCTCTATCATTTCTCTTATCAACTCTAGATGGTTGATTTCTTATAGGATTTATGCTAGGTGTTACCGACTCAGTTTCATCTAGTCCATACAACTCATCATCACCGGTATACATTTCCTGATCGGTATCTTCTATACTTTCATCTGACATCTTTAATCTATAAAACAAAAACAAACAAATAGGTCAGCATCCAAAAATCCCGACTCAGTTTTGACTCCAAAGTGGCATGTACCTCTAGACTCAATTTTTGAGCTCGATTTTGTCCGAGAATCGGCTAAACCTGATAGCTCTGATACCAACAATTGTAATACCCCCTAACCCTAAACCATCATCGGAACAAGGTTGCGAGGCATTACCGGACATCAAACAATTTATGATTAATATTCAAATAATTATTGAGCATATTATAATATAATCATAAATTCATTTAAAACTTTTTCTAATTGACTCTTTTTTTAAAAAAAACTCAATATAACCCCTTTTATAAATATCTAACCTTCCCTGCAATTTCAAACCGGAACCAATCCAAAACCAATATTTCAACTAATGCAATTTCACGTTTAATCGTATTAAAATCGTACCTATAACAATAATTTGATAATTTACTCTATGAACATTTATGTTACCATTAAAAATTAAATTAGAATTTTATTCATCCATTCTAAATTTAGCACCAATTCTACCATGCACATCATGTAAATTTTCATACCATTTCATTAGTTTGAACACCAAAATACCAAATACCATTCTCTACAACAAAAATTATATAGCATTTTAAAGTGACCAAATTAACACCTGTGTACATGCCACTTTTGCCAAAAGAAGAATACATCACCAGGTTTTACGCTGGAGTCGGGATCACCTGGATGCTGAACTGAGACTTTGAATACCTATTAACCTGTGCACAAAAACAAACGTACGCTGAGTATTTTATACTCAGTGATATTACTATAATTCAAATTATAAACATAACAATCATGTAACGCCCCAAAATTGGGCTTAGAAGAAATGGGCTTCGTGTATCAGAGGAATTGAAATGTAGTTGTGTAAGTGAATGACACAATTAAATGTCTACTTTGATGGTTAATGGCCTTGAGAAGTGTTGGAGAAATCTTGGGTTCAAACTTGGGTTTAGCAAAAATTTTGGTTTTAAGTGAATAAAATCCTGGATGCTTGGAAGTAGGGCTTTTAAATTATTGTGTTAAATAAATGACACAATGGAGCATGTGGTCTAGTGGTTGTGGTGTCATTAAGGTTGCAAGGGAGCCTAGGTTCAAGTCTTGGCCCTTGCAATTTATTTTGGTTTTTCTTTTAAAGGAACCTGGACTTTGGCCTATAGACCTCAAAATTAATTGAAGATATTTTGTGAAACAAAAAGCCTTGTGGCTTAGTGGCAAGTAGCATGTGAAGCATCTTTGAGGGACTCAGAGATGGCCACACACTGCTAATGTTTTTAGATTTGTTTATTTACTATTGCATAATTTTTTTATATTTGGGTTGTAATAAGGCCTCTCTTAATTCTAGTTTTTGTTTTAAACTTTGGGATTTTATCTACTATAATTTATAATTTTTAGAAGTAGATCGCGGTTTCCAAAGCAACAACTGTTTTCAAAACACTACGTTTTCGCAACGTGACTTTTAAACGTCACATTTTCGTAAATCAGTTACTTTCAAAACTAACTTTTACAACCCAAAAAGGAATTTTGGGAATAAAATTAATAAGTTTTCAATGTACTACATTTCAAATAAGAAGGGTTTCTAATGAAAACATGGTTTTTGAAAATACTTCAATGTGACACGCCATGTTCAGGCCTAACTTCTGGGTCGCATTTGGGGTGTTACATTTAGTGATATCAGAGCCAAGTTGCAAAGCAAAGCTGTGGATTGGGTTTTAAAATGGAATTTTTGAAAGAACTACTTCAAAAGATTTGGAGTATTTGAACTATTTTACTGGATGTTTCCTGAAAGTGTGGTTCACCGAGTCTCCAGCACCGAATCCGTAAGTTTTCTGCATACTATTGTTTGGTTTTAAACTATGATGCAATAGGAAACACTGTGATTACTTTAGAAATTTGACCATACTACTCTAGTTAGAGTAAACTGTGAAACCATAGGAAACTATGACTATAGTGAGCCTGCGATTGCGAAAACAACTCTTAACTACTATTGTCATAAAACATCTGCTTAATTACTGAAACTATGAGCTAAATTGCATAAAATTTCTAAACCAAATTATACGCGAAGTGATCATGAGCACTAAAAGGGTTGGAAGAGGCCGCGGCAGAGGCCGAGCATAGGCATTTTGGGGCTGTCGTCCGTTAGATTTTTCTGAAAGGTAACTATCTCGGTTTCATATCATATAGAAATTTATATAGAATCCTTGAAAAAGACTTCTTCCTCATAAAAAAGACTTATTGTCTTTGGGATCTGATGCTACACCGCTGCTCAATAACTTAGGGGATCGGCTCTATTACATAAGTCGATTCCTAATTTTTATCTCATATCATGACATAAATAAGCAGTTCTTATTTATTGTATCGGCTCAAAACCTTGCTAATTGATCTTTACGGTGCTTCCTCTACGACCAAAATATTATGATCATGATCATTAAGAATTCAACGGGACCCTTCCTCGCGAATCAGACAAAGAAAGAGGAGGCGGGCCCCGTTGAGTTCTTACACTTTCATGCCTATAACTTAGTTCGTCCCATTATCCATTATTCCATATTACAGGGACGAACCCAATCCGAATATGAACCATAAAAGAAAATACCTATTAAACCGATCACAGAATACTAGTTACTGTACCTATTATCCAAAGAGGAATCCTTCCAAAGAGTATCGCCATTTATCCCGCTTCCTCCGCATTTCATCAAGTGGTCATGCTAAAGACATAAACAAATATAGATAATTATGAGATACAATCCTTCCGAATGGGATAAGAGAATTCCTACTATTATTTAGTATTCTACTACTCTTTTTTTCTTAATTGAAGAAATAATTGGAAAATAAAACAGCAAGTACAAAATGAGTAATAACCCCAAAGAGAGACCGGTACGATTCAATTCAACATTTTGTTCGTTCGGGTTTGATTGTGTCATAGCTCTATAATTAATTCAATTAGGTTTATCGTTGGATGAACTGCATTGCGATATTGACCCCAAAAAGAAACGGTAGGTACAATTAGTCCGTGAATGACCAACCATCGCCTTGTAAAAATTGGATAGGTTCGATCTATGGTCATTGGGTCCTCCTAAAAGATCTACTAAATTCATCGAGTTGTTCCAAAGAATCAAAACGGCCGATTATTAATGGAATTCCTTGTCGGCTCTCTCAGAAAATACTGTTTGGACGAGGGCTTCCAAACACATCATAAGCTAAACTCAGTACGATTTAATAACCAACGCGAGACAACCCGAGGCGGAGGGAAAAATACGAGGTACTTTATTGCTTAGTTTGGCTTTTATGGAAGCTTTAACAATTTATGGGCTGGTTGTAGCATTGGCACTCTTATTTGCGAATCCCTTTGTTTAATCCTATAAACATGAGAATTTTGTATTTTTTTTCTTATTTTATGGCTTGGGACTTACTCCTCGCTTTTTCGAATTCTATCAAGATTTCACCCCTACAATTAATTATTCGTTGGGACAATAATCCATGGGAAGGATTAATTTGAGGATGAGGAATTATCACACCGACTCGCTTTCTTCCTTCCCCTTCTTAGTTCAAGAGAACCCCTTCTAGCACTTCACGTCGATATACTGTTTGAAATTGCATTGCTGTGTCAGAAGAAGGATAGCTATACTGATTCGGTATACTCTAAAAATACCTTTGGTACAATATTGACGATCTCACAAAGATTTAGTTTCGGTGAATTCCCATTTATTGATCCCATCTTTTACGGAATCGATCCCCTACAAGAATATGTGGAGCTCGGCATGTCTAGAAGCACGGAGAACGTTCTTTTGTTGATATTATTACCAAGATTCGATCTTGGGTCATTCATAGTATTACTATACCTTCCCTATTCATCGCGGGTTGGTTATTCGTCAGCACAGGTTTAGATTATGATGTGTTTGGAAGCCCTCGTCCAGGGGTACATGCCAGACGTTGAGGCAAGGGAAGCACTGCCTTCACTGGTGGCTAAGACAAGGTCATTCGATTGAGCTGTTGGGCATGACGCACGGTCCCATGCAATGCTTCGTATTTTGGAAAGGGTTGCTGGTACTGCTGGGTCTAGTACTGTTACTAGGGGCCATGGGTCAGTTACAGAACGACTCCGGTCAAATGGAGCAGAGATCTTTAAGGGAGTTTTTGGGGTGGTCCCTAGTATGGCAGAATACTGGTTGAAGGCCACCAAAAGAATTTTGGATGACCTCCATTGCACGCTGGAACAAAAGTTGAAGGGTGCCGTGTCCTTGTTGAGGGATGAAGCTTACCAGTGGTGGCTTACAGTAAAATAGGGTACCTAGTCTGATCGATTGACCTGGGAGTTCTTCAGGTCCACATTTCAGGGAAAGTATGTAGGTGCCAGCTATGTGGACGCTTGTAGAAAGGAATTTCTGAATTTGGTTCAAGGTGACGGATCTGTGGCTGAGTACGAGGCAGAACTTTTACGACTTAGTCAGTATGCTCGAGGAATAGTAGCAATAGAATACGAGCACTGTGTTCGGATTGAGGACGGTCTCAGGGATAGCCTTCGAGTGTTGATAGCTCCATAGAGAGAGTGAGACTTTGTCGCGTTACTAGAGAAAGCTAAGATTACTGAAGAAGTAAAGCGTGCTGAGTCGTCGGAATCGGGAAAAAGAAAGGAGTAGAGATAAGAGGGTTTTGGAGACCTCCAGTTCTGATCGGAGGCCTAAGAAAAATGCCAGAATGGAAGGGCCAGTTTGGGTTAGGGCCCCTATTACTATTGTGGGATCACAACCTTATGCAAATTTTGGGAGAAGTCATCTTGGCGAGTGCTGGAAAAAGACTAGAGCCTATTTAAGGTGCAGATTGATGGAGCACCATTTCAGAGAGTGTCCTTAGAGGCCAGATTTTGCGCGAGCTACTGGTATGGGTAACGTACAGCCACGAAGGGGTGGTTAGCAGCTGCCCAGAGGCCATGGTTAGGCAAGAGGTGGAAACGGTTTGGGTCGTGGAGCACCAGGAGGAGGTACTGGTCATATTGATGCGAGGCAGCCAGCTTTGGTCTATGCAGCACGCTGTCAAGAGGATGAATGTAACACTCCTATCTCGTAACCGTCGACGGAATAGGACGAGACGTTACCAGAAATTAGGAATCGGATCAAAACAATAAAATTTTGAACCCTTTCTTAAATAAAAGATCATTTATTTATATAACTAATAGACACAAACAAAGATCGAATTTAAAACTTATAAAAGTAAACTTCCATAAGATGCCATATTCGCATGGCTTATATACAACAGTCAAAGTATCATTCTACTTATAGTCTATCCTATACATGCCATAAGCTAAGTCCAAATCACATGATTACTACAATAGTAGATAGTGTGACGAAGTGCTGACGATCCCCGAGCTAATAGTAAGAGTCAACGATCTACAAAAATAAACAAAGAAACATAACATTCAAAGTAAGCTTTCATAAGCTTAGTAAGTCTTAAGAAATTTAATCAGTTGAACTTAAAAACAAACCAAATGTTCGAACTCACATAACACTTTCTGAGTACAATACTATTTGGCCGATTATGCACAAACACATATCATTTTACTCTGTTTATACTTAAACTCATATAAACATAGTATTTACAAGCTTTCGGATTAACTTTAATTCTTTTAAATTTCACTAGTGTATCATTTCTTACCCACACTTACTTTCAACATTCCTAGTTAAATGGCATATCGAAAACTATCTTGTAACTTTACATAATAACTGAATGCACACATATACAAATATACATATGAAATTACAACATCTTTTCATATGTTTCTCATTACACATTCTTAATTCCTGACAGATCAATCTCACATATAATATATATATATCACATACCAGGATCACTTAATGTGTAATACGAGTTCAATTTATCACCTTAGCAGAGGATCTTGTAGTCATATACTTTATCAAATTCACTAACACTTGGCCTGCGAGGTATAAAACCCGAACATAACACCAGCACGAAGCCTATGGGACTTTAAACTTAGATATAATACCAGCACTAGGCTTGCGGGATTTAACTCGGATATGATACCAACACGAAGCCTGCGGGATTTAACTCGGATATAATTCCAGCATATAGCCTGCTGGTCTTTAAGCCCGAATACACATCAAATATCATGCATATTTAATCATATATTAACACATCTCATTCAACATATCACATTAGTAGTCATTTGTTACATTTGGATATAAGCTTCATATGAACACTATCATTTACATTTCGATTCACACCAATCACCAAATTCATTTAATTCACATGTACTTAATTAGGTTGTTCGTACCTGAATAATTTACTTTACGGAACGAATCCACATATCGTATTAGCCCATAGTCTTATAGCACCACACTCTTAACAGTTTACCTCATCGAAGTTCACATTTAATCACTTTAGTGCCCAGCCATATTCGGCTACCACAAAGGACTAATAATAATAATTTTATACACATCATGGTTTCCTTTAGATATTTAATAATAACAAATCATGATATCGCTACCAGCACATATATGGCATAGTTTATTCATTGTAACACTCATTTAGTGCATCAAATTTCCAAATCCAATTCAACTTAAGTATAATAGTCATAATCGGCTTATAGCCTTAAATCATTACATATTCGGCACATTAACCAAATAAAATTTACATTCTCCTTGCCATATTAATTTAACTCTTAGGCATATAAAAGGGAATCAAGCTTAAACACTTAAGAACTTACCTTGAAGGTTGCCGAACGATTACAACGGCTATTCGATTACTTTCTCTTTTCCCTTATCCGAATTTGCCCCTCTATGCTCTTGAGCTTCAATTCAAAGATTTTAAACTAGTCATTATTCGACTATTCAAGCATCACTTTCAAAATATAATATATATATATATACACATTCGACTTTCACACCTACTAATCGTAGTAAGCTTATAAGAAATCAATAAGCAACACATTAACAATTTTTTTTGTCAATGTTTACCACATAATCATAATTCCACTGCAAGCTGTCTTCCTGAGCAACAGTCACTAAATCATTTATAACTAGAGCTACAAAAATCCAAATCAAGTGCTGTTAATTTTCTCTGAAAATAAACTCATATATATTTTACCCATAAAATTTTCAGAATTTTTAGTTTGTCCAATCAATACCATAATTTTCTTAAAGTTTCCCTTGTTTCACTATTTGACTAATCTGACCACTCTTCACTATGAATAAAATTTCTCATTGTACAGAATTCAAAATATGTTGTCATTTATTTCATTTGAAACTAGACTCATTAAGGAGTCTAAGCATATAAATTTCATCTTAGGACCATTTGTTTACAATTTATAATGATTTTATAAAAACAGAACAGAAGATCTAGAAGTCATTCTGACCCTGTCCCACATCACTTCAAGTATCTCATTATCGGAAATTATTTTGTTTACACAGTTTCTTTTATAAGAAACTAGACTCGTTAAGATTTAATTAAATAATTTATTATGCTTCTAACTCATCTCCCACAATTTATGGTGATTTTCCAAAATCACGTTACTACTGCTGTCCCAAGCAGATTTATTACCAAATCACTCTTTCACACATACCTTGCATGCATGTTATTTAAACATGCATATCACAAATCCATCATCACATACCTATAATTTCACTTAAGCATAAACTCTATTTCATCATTTTAAAGCACAAACATTACTCAATATTATCCAAGTTCACACACAACATGTTAGCCGATTTTCCCCCTTAGCATCTAAGGCACATGCATGCTCATTTGCTTGGCTCAACTTCACCTATCTTCCATTATTCATCAAAAGAACATGAAACAACAACCATTTCCCTCATTTCAATTCATGACCGAATGCTCACAACACAACCAAAAATCAAAAATATGCTTCATGAGTTAAGGTATAATCAAGAAGAACCCATGAACATCAAAATAGAAGCAAAGTACCAAGAACTTACCTTCAATTTTCCTCCTCCTAGTCACCGAATATTCAAGGGTTTCCTCCCCTATTTGCTCTCTCAATTTTCGGCTATGAAGAACCAAGAATGAACAAAAACCTTCCTTTACTTCCCTTTTGTTATTCTTATTATTCTTTACTCCTAAACATTTTATGACACAAAATGTATTAATTTGTGCCATACCTATGCCATAACTTCAATAAAAAAAATTTGCACATGTTGTTCATCATGACCATCATCCATTATAACTATTATAATGCTAAAATACATATATTATCTAATACCCATCACCTTGGCGGCCACTACATAAAATGGGAGGTTTGACATGCAAATCCTCCTATTTTGCACTACTATTTATTTGGCCACTACAAATTAGCCTATAGCATTTTCAGAAATTTTCACATAAGTCCTATTTCATAATTTCACTCACAAATGACAAAATCAAAGCATGAAATTTTCACACATGCACTTTCACATGTAATAATCACAGAATATAACATTTAATTATTTTTGTGACTCAATTTTGTGGTCCCAAAACCACTTCCCAACTAGGGTCAAATTAGGGTTGTCACAACTCTCCCCCCTTAGGGATTTTCTTCCCCGAAAATCTTAGTAGCGACTAGGATAGGATAACGTCCTCTTATTGAATTATGTCCATATACACATTAGCTCATCAATAACAATTGTAATTCATTACTGCTTTCACATCGATCTATAAAATCACTTTCTTATCTTAAAACAAATACATAAACATTTCTACAAGTATACACATACATCGCATTTTCTTGATTTCATAAGCAATAATCACTTAATTGAATTTATACTTGCATTTCAAACACATATAAATCACATATTAACATGTATAATACATAACATCAACTCACATATTCATAACCCCATTTTCATTCATGTATAAGCTGTAACCTGGCCGAAAGTACACATATTCTCAAACATCCCAATGAATATCCTTTATAACTTTATCACATCTCAATATTCAACTTAACTCATTGCCAAAAGAAAAGTCAACTTCCACGTACCTGAACATTTAGTTCATTTATCACATTCAATCATAGTTAACGTTACCAGATATGATCGAATAGGCGAAAGCCTAATATAATACAATCGGCATGAGATTTATTCTAGCGCATAACTCGTATATCCAAAATTATCAGCATTCATCAAAAATTCTTACAAACTTTCGAATGTCGGAACTTAATCAAAATAATTTCTTGAACAAGATTAACAAAATAGTGTCCATTCAGCAATAGCACATATAACTTCATATACCGAGAATCTCATAGACTAAATCCATAACATATTTTCAACTAAGCACTTAAGTGTACATATAACATAAATCCATTCCTTAACAACATATTCGCCAGTTTTTTTTTCGTATCCACTTATAACAAAATTACAGCCGAAACAATAATCAATTGTCAATTTATATCTATTAATCCCCAATTCAAACTCAAATACCGAATATCAGTGTCTAATTAAAATTCAACATCTAACTTCAATTCTACTTCCTAACATTTGTCAATTTAAAGAGCGTCGTACTTGTCTGAGTATGTCGTTTACTTTAAGCCATAGTCCAACCATGGTCTTACATGTTATCATATATCGAGTCGATGCCATGTCCTAGACATGGTCTTACACAACATCTCAAATCAATGCCTTCGTCCCAGACGAGGTCTTACATGAATCTCATTTCACACACTTAGTGCCCACTGACCGATCTCACACACATAGTGCTCAGTTGAAGAACTCGTACACACAGTGCCTCAATTACCGATCTCGCACACATAGTGCTCAGTTAAAGGAATTCGCACACACAGTGCCTCAATTACCAATCTCACACACATAGTGCTCGGTTAAAGGAATTTGCACACACAGTGCCTCTAATCATTCGCACACATAATGCTCATATTCATCCGTTATTACACATTGAAATGACTTAACCAAGTCTATAAAACATCATGTATGTTCACTTTAAACGTATTCTTTCATTTAACTTTGAATTCATATAGTAATGAACACTTAAACCTTGCTCGAATCACCAACATTAAGCCTGCTAGGCACGAAGGCCCGAATACACATCACCGAGTCTCATGCATATTTATTCACATTTTAATACATTTCATATAGCATATCATATTTGTAATTCACTTACTTCGTTTCAATATATACATATCATATACACCTTGACATTATATCATAGATATCATTTACATGTAGGCTCATTCCAAATACATTATTTCCTCTTCAAAGTTCTCATTCACATATTTAAAACATAACATCATATATAGCATTAACAAAGCATAACCTACACAGCAATTCCATATCTAATAGATGACATATATATGTATATATTTTGCCCATTTACATTAAATCCTGAACCAAAATATAACTTCTCATGCATACAATATACATCACTATAATCCTAATATAGTTTTCCATATTTATTTCATAACACTTTCAGCAAAATTACTTTGCATTTCAATACTTCAAATATATATCATATTTCTATTCATACCTTTCTAAATTTTGATACATCATAAGCATGTTTCAATCCTCTCAATACCATCTGCTACAGCTTGATCGGGATCGAAATTTGTTATATTACGAAAAACACATTTTAACTGTCAGAAATCATCACACTATCATTTTATCACTTTATGGCATGTATAGCTAGACTCACACGTGCTACGTTAGTCCTAGAATCGATTAAACTGTAGCTCTGATACCAATAAAAATGTAACACCCCTATCCCGTAACCGTCACCGGAATAGGACAAGACGTTACCAGAAATTAGGAATCGGATCAGAACAGTAAAATTTTGAACCCTTTCTTAAATAAAAGATCATTTATTTATATAACTAATAGACACAAACAAAGATCGAATTTAAAACTTATAAAAGTAAACTTCCATAAGATGCCATATTCGCATGGCTTATATACAATAGTCAAAATATCATTCTACTTATAGTCTATCCTATACATGCCATAAGCTAAGTCTAAATCACATGATTACTACAATAGTAGATAGTGTGACGAAGTGTTGACGATTCCTGAGCTAATAGTAAGAGTCAACGATCTACAAAAATAAACAGAGAAACATAACATTCAAATTAAGCTTTCATAAGCTTAGTAAGTCTTAAGCAAGTTAAACAGTTGAACTTAAAAACAAACCAAATGTTCTAAATCACATAACAGTTTCTGAGTACAATACTATTTAGCCGATTATGCACAAACACATATCATTTTACTCTGTTTATACTCAAACTCATATAAACATAGTATTTACAAGCTTCCGGATTAACTTTAATTCTTTCAAATTTCACTAGTGTATCATTTCTTACCCACACTTACTTTCGACATTCATAGTTAAATGGCATATCGAAAACTATCTTGTAACTTTACATAATAACTGAATGCACACATATACAAATATACATATGAATTTACAACATCTTTTCATATGCTTCTCATTACACATTCTTAATTCCCGTCAGATCAATCTCACATAGAATATATATATATATATCACATACCAGGATCACTTAATGTGTAATACGAGTTCAATTTATCATCTTAGCAGAGGATCTTGTAGTCATATACTTTATCAAATTCACTAACACTTGGCCTGCGAGGTATAAAACCTGAACATAACACCAGCACAAAGCCTACGGGGCTTTAAACTCAGATATAATACCAGCACTAGGCTCATGGGATTTAACCGGATATAATACCAAAGACGAAGCTCTGGAATTTAACCGGATATAATTCCAGTATATAGCCTGCTGGTCTTTAAGCCCAGATACACATCAAATATCATGCATATTTAATCATATATTAACACATCTCATTCAACATATCACATTAGTAGTCATTTGCTACATTCGGATATAAGCTTCATATGAACACTATCATTTACATTTCGATTCACACCAATCATCAAATTCATTTAATTCACATGTACTTAATTAGGTTGTTCGTACCTGAATAATTTACTTTATGGAACGAATCCACATATTGTATTAGCCCATAGTCTTATAGCACCACACTCTTAACAGTTTACCTCATTGAAGTTCACATTTAATCACTTTAGTGCCAAGCCATATTCGGCTACCACAAAGGACTAATAATAATGATTTTATACACATCATGGTTTCCTTTAGATATTTAATAATCACAAATTGTGATATCTCTACCAGCACATATAC
The DNA here is from genome assembly GCF_025698485.1 of Gossypium arboreum. Lineage (NCBI taxonomy): Eukaryota > Viridiplantae > Streptophyta > Magnoliopsida > Malvales > Malvaceae > Gossypium > Gossypium arboreum. The sequence goes on from NC_069075.1 coordinate 35,574,744, forward strand.
GGCATAGTTTTTTCATTGTAACACTCATTTAGTGCATCAAATTTCCAAATCCAATTCAACTTAAGTATAATAGTCATAATCGGCTTATAGCCTTAAATCATTACATATTCGGCACATTAACCAAATAAAATTTACATTCTCCTTGCCAAATTAATTTAACTCTTAGGCATATAAAAGGGAATCAAGCTTAAACACTTAAGAACTTACCTTGAAGGTTGCCGGACGATTACAACGGCTATTCGATTACTTTCTCTTTTCCCTTATCTGAATTTGCCCCTCTATGCTCTTGAGCTTCAATTCAAAGATTTTAAACTAGTCATTATTCGACTATTCAAGCATCACTTTCAAAATATAATATATATATATATATACATTCAAATTTCACACCTACTGATCGTAGTAAGCTTATAAGAAATCAATAAGCAACTCATTAACAAATTTTTTTTTGTCAATGTTTACCACATAATCATAATTCCACTGCAAGCTGTCTTCCTGAGCAATAGTCACTAAATCATTTATAAATGGAGCTACGAAACTCCAAATCAAGTGCTGTTAATTTTCTATGAAAATAGACTCATATATATTTTATCCATAAAATTTTCAGAATTTTTGATTTGGCCAATCAATACCAGATTTTTCTTAAAGTTTCCATTGTTTCACTGTTTGACTAATCTGATCACTCTTCACTATGAACAAAATTTCTCATTGTATAGAATTCAAAATATGTTCTCGTTTATTTCATTTGAAACTGGACTCATTAAGGTGTCTAACCATATAAATCTAATCTTAGGACCAGTTTTTTACAATTTATAATGATTTTATAAAAATAGAACAGAGGATCTAGAAGTCATTCTGACCCTATCCCACATCACTTCAAATATCTCATTATCGGAATTCTTTTGTTTACACAGTTTCTTTTATCAGAAACTAGACTCATTAATCTTTAATTACATAATTTATTATGCTTATAACTCATCTCCCAAAATTTATGGTGATTTTCCAAAATCACGTTACTGCTGCTGTCTCAAGTAGATTTATTACCAAATCACTCTTTCACACATACCTTGCATGCATGTTATTTAAACATGCATATCACAAATCCATCATAACATACCTATAATTTCACTTAAGCATAAACTCTATTTCATCATTTTAAAGCACAAACATTACTCAATATTATCCAAGTTCACACACAACATGTTAGCCGATTTTCCCCCTTAGCATCTAAGGCACATGCATGCTCATTTGCTTGGCTCAACTTCACCTATCTTCCATTATTCATCAAAAGAACATGAAACAAAAACCAATTCTGTAAAACCCCGTACCCGAGACCGTTGCTAGAGTCGAACACGAGGTGCTAACCGACTTAATTCATTTACTTTCACAGTCCATTTAAAAATTTCCAGGCAGTTGGCTAACTGCATCACTGTCACCTTAAAAATCATATCTTGAGTTCCAAAACTCTAAAATCAGTTTCTTAATTTTTACCTGAAAATAGACTCATGTGTCCATCTACATATTTTTTTCTAGAATTTTTGGTCTGGCCAATTAGTACAGTTTATTAGTTAAATTCTCCCATGTTATAGGGATCGACTACACTGACCTTTTCGCATTACGACTTGGATATCTCCCTGTACAGGGCTTCAATACTGATACAGTTTGTTTCTACAGAAACTAGACTCGAAAAGGAATCTGTACATATATGGCATGACTTCTAATTATCTCTGGTAAATTTATAATGAATTTCTAAATTCGGAACAGAGACTCCAGAAACCGTTCTGGCCCTGTCTCACGAAAACTTAAATATCTCTTAACATACTGTTCATATGATTGTTTCATTACTTTCCTATGAAAATAGAGTCATCAAGGTTCGTTTACATAATTTATTCACTATTTAATTCCATTCCTACTAGTTTTAGTGAATTTTCAAATCTACATCACTGCTGCTGTCAGCACCTGCCTTTAAGGTAGACTTTACCTACTTCATAGTTTCCATGATTCATCTAGCCCTTTTTGCATAAATAGCACAATTTATGATAGTGATTAACCATTCCATACCATATGATTATAACATTATGCTCAAAACATATATAAGCCATTTTCGCATGGCTATCCAAAATTATACAAATCCAAAGGGTCCATGACCCACAACAAAAAGGGTAGTCCTATACATGCCATTTCAAAGTTCAACCAAAAATATACCAAAAGGAGCTTTGATAGTGTGGGCGACTTTGACTTCAAAAATCCCGAGTCCGATAGCTGAAGAACCAAAATCTATAAAACAGAGAATCAAAGAAACAGAGTAAGCATTTAATGCTTAGTAAGTTTGAGTCATGAATTTAGACACAACCAAAGTATAGCATTTATGTAGCTAAACAGATAATTTCATATGCACAAATTCTCAATATCATACTTCACATTACCAACCCTTATATTCATACACAAAGATCAACTTAGCCAAATGCCGGTAGCTCATTTATCAACTGAGCGAATACTTATTTGTAAGGGCTCAACTAATTCAAAGCACATACGAAACATACCTTATTGTTGGGATTTCACAAGCGTATTAACTGAAATTTTTACAGCAAGTTCATTCATTCCCGAATCACGTACCTTGAGTTTAACCGGATATAGCTACTCGTTCAAATGCCTTCGGGACATAGCCCGTTATAGTAACTCGCACAAATGCCTTCGGGACTTAACCGGATTTAGTAACTCACACAAATGCCTTCGGGACTTAACCCGGATTTAGTAACTCGCACAAATGCCTTGGATCTTAGTCCGGATATAGTCACTTAGCACAAAGCCTTCGGGACTTAGCCGGACATCATTCGAATAACCATGCACATTTATCAATAAATCATGACACATTCAGATTTCATTTTCATTAGCAAAGCTCAAACACAAGACACTTATCACACTTGCAATTTCGCTCAATAGCCACATACAAAGAGCATGATCTAATCAAATCATAATCTAAGTTCCATTACTCAAAACTTACCTCGGATGTCGTCGAACGATTTGGTGCTATTCGATAACTTTTCCTTTCCCTTATCCAACTGTGGTCCTCTAAGCTCTTGAGCTAATTCAAACAAATTTAACTTATTAAAGTCTCATTATGCTAGCTTATGGCGAATATGACAAGGAGTTTAATAGGTCATATGGCTACCCTTTAGCTCAAATACACAATGGTCATGCATTTTTAATCACATTAAGCAATTTAACACAATTCATTTGAACATCAAAAGCGAACCTCAAGGTACTTAGCCCATATATACATTAGGCATTAGAGTCACATATAATGGAATCATGAATCAAACTCAACATTTTAGCCCACACTCTCTTTTAGCCGATTATCTAAGCCAAGATAAAAGCATCAATATGCTTGCCTCTAACCGAACACATACAACACAAATCTATTTCATGTGGCCGAATATACATGTCTAGGTTGAGGCCGATTATATGCTTAATACTTCCTACAAATATGGTTGCTTGTATTGACTACATACCATTTTGTTTCAAATTCAAAACTCGGCTAATACACATATACACACTAGTAAATCAAACATTAACATTTGCTCTTCACCTTACTACCATTTCTCATCCAAATAACGTGAATAAAAACCATATTTCTCCTCTACTTTCTACCATGGCCGAATGCATCACAACACCATACCATTTCAATTTTGGTCATGGTTAAACAAAGAACTTAATATCTCACTCAAAAATGCTAAAAAGAAGATTCAAGAGTCATCAATCCACCATCACATGCATCATTACAAAGCTTCATTTTTAGCATGTAAATGACATCAACACCAATCCACCTTAGCCGAATACCATCTCCATGACATAGCAAAGATTTGAACCATGGGCTAGCTAGAACTCAAACCAACAACTAAAAACATGCATGAATCTCATGGACAACATCAAACATACCTTAGTCTAGCAAACCACCATAGCCGATTTTCTCAAGCTCTTCCCCTTCCTTTCTATTCGGCCAAGAAGAACCAAAGAACACAACTTGTTTTTCTTTCTTCCTTGGAACATTCGGCCAAGAGAAATGAGAAAAAGATGGACACTTTTTTTTTTTTTTCTTTCTTTCCTCTATTCCATTTCTTTATTACCCATACTCCTTATTTTATTATTCCTAACATACATCACTAACATAACATGTTTGTGACATGTTTCCACTCATAGCATGGCCGGCCACTAGCTCAAATATTCGGCAATTTGACATGCAAACCCACCATTTCTATAACATGCATTAATAGGCCATTTTACATTTACCTAGCACATTTCTAAATTTTCTCACATAAGTCCTATTTACTAAAATTCACTTACAATTAACAAAATTCAAACATGAAATTTTCACACATGCATAACATATAATGAGCATCAACTAGGACGGTTAATCATTTTTTTATGACTCGGTTTAGTGGTCCCGAAACCACTTTCCGACTAGGGTCAACTTAGGGCTGTCACAATTTCCCTCATTTCAATTCATGACCGAATGCTCACAACACAACCAAAAATCAAAAATATGCTTCATGAGTTAAGGTATAATCAAGAAGAACCCATGAACATCAAAATAGAAGCAAAGTACCAAGAACTTACCTTCAATTTTCCTCCTCCTAGTCACCGAATATTCAAGGGTTTCCTCCCCTATTTGCTCTCTCAATTTTCGGCTATGAAGAACCAAGAATGAACAAAAACCTTCCTTTACTTCCCTTTTGTTATTCTTATTATTCTTTATTCCTAAACATTTTATGACACAAAATGGCATGTATTAATTTGTGCCATACCTATGCCATAACTTCAATAAAAAAAATTTGCACATGTTGTTCATCATGACCATCATCCATTATTACTATTATAATGCTAAAATACATATATTATCTAATACCCATCACCTTGGCCGGCCACTACACATAAAATGGGAGGTTTGACATGCAAATCCTCCTATTTTGCACTACTATTTATTTGGCCACTACAAATTAGCCTATAGCTTTTTCAGAAATTTTCACATAAGTCATATTTCATAATTTCACTCACAAATGACAAAATCAAAGCATGAAATTTTCACACATGCACTTTCACATGTAATAATCACAGAATATAACATTTAATTATTTTTGTGACTCGATTTTGTGGTCCTGAAACCACTTCCCGACTAGGGTCAAATTAGGGCTGTCACAACGAAGATGCTCCAGATGCGAATACTGATACGTACTTTATCCATAGTGTACTATTTATCTATTTTGAAATTAGAATTAGAGTGTACAACAGAAGCATAGTGGTGTAACCTGGTTTGTGTGACTATTAGACAGTTGAAAATTTCGAGGATGAAATTTCTTTAAGCGGGTAGAGTTGTAACACCTCGAATTTGGGCCTAGAAGAAATAGAATTCGCATATCAGAGGAATTAGAATGTAGTTGTGCAAGTGAATGACACAATTAAATGTCTACTTTGGTGGTTAATGGCCCTGAGAAGTGTTAGAGAAATCTTGGGTTCAAACCTAGGCTTTAGCAAAAAAATTGTTTTTAAGTGAATAAAACCCTGGATGCTTGGAAGTAGGCCTTTTAAATTATTGTGTTAAATAAGTGACATAAGGGAGCATGTGGTCTAGTGGTTGTGGCGTCATTAAGGTTGCAAGGGAGCTTGGGTTCAAATCTTGGCTCTTGCAATTTATTTTGGTTTTTCTTTTAAAGGAACCTGGACTTTGGCCTATAGACCTTAAAACTAATTGATGATATTTTCTGACACAAAAAGCCTTGTGGCTTAGTGGCAAGTAGCGTGTGGAGCATCTGCGAGGGACTCGGAGATGGCCACACACTGCTTATGTTTTAAGAATTGTTTATTTACTGTTGTGTATTTTTTTCTTTTTTTATATTTGGGTTGTAATAAGGCCTCTCTTAATTCTGGTTTTTATTTTAAACTTTGGGATTTTATCTACTATGTTTTATAATTGTTAGAAGTAGATCGCGGTTTTCCAAAGCAACAACTATTTTCAAAACACTACATTTTCGCAACATAACTTTTAAACATCATGTTTTCGAAAATCGGTTACTTTCAAAGCTAACTTTCGTAACTCAAAAAGGAATTTTAGGAATAAAATTAATAAGTTTTCAATGTACTACGTTTCAAATAAGAAGGGTTTCTAATGAAAACATGGCTTCGAAAAACACTTCAATGTGACACACCATATTCAGGCCTAACTTCTGAGCAGGGTTTAGGGTGTTACAATTCATATAAATTAAATCATATAATTTTAATATTTACTAAAGCAATTCAAACATAAATTTTCCCTTCTCAATATATTCATACAATTTAATTTAACTATTCGTCAATTGAAATCATATACATTCATGTTGAGCCATTATCTAATTCATGAACCATTGGTTCATGCTTTCCATTCTCATACTCACATTCAAATCACATTTTCAATTCATGTTCCATTTTCACATTTCTTTCAATGGTTCAACCAATCCCTTTTATTCAACATAACTTTTCTTTTAATTGCCCCTATTAACAGAGCTAGACTTTGGCAGATACACGGATCCAAACCAAACACACCAGTTTGGCACCGAGTGCCTTATCGGATAGTTCGAAGCAAAGTTGACACCCAGTGTCTCATCAGCCTAGCCGAAGTAAAGTGGTACCCAGTACCTCATCGAATCTATCTGAAGTAAAATAGTGACACCAAGTGTCTCATCGACTCGAGGTCAAAGTATCCCTGAACACTTCCAATCCTATGGCATTCCAACGATATTTGACTTAGCCCGACTAGTTAATAGGGTTTCTGGATCACATATAAATCTCAATTCAATTTAGTCGCAATTTCTCACATTTTCAATTCAATCATTTTCTACTTTTTAATCAATTTTCAATTCACATAATCATAATTCAATACACTTTCTCAATTCAATAAGCATTTCAATTATTCACATATAATCACAATTCAATTTAATTTCATACAATTCAATACTAATACTTACCATGCATATTAACTTAAAATTCAAAATTAATAATAATTAAATTTGAATTATAGTAATACTAACACGTATTTCTCATTCAATTCAACTTTCAATTCAATTCAATAAAATTACTTACCTTAATAATTACTTTTATAAAATAAATAAATTTAAAATTAATACTTAATAATAAATAAATTGAATTATAGTAATACAAACCTGAATTTTGCGTTACTCCTCGATGAACTTCTCCTTCTCTTTTTGTGCCGATACCTCAAATTCTTTATTAGTGTAACATCCTGATTTTGGGCTTAGTCGGAACAATGGTTTTGGGACCACAAATCCAATTAGAAAAATTTCATTTTTATTATATTTTTATGGTCTACGATTTCACGAAATCGTTTCGTGAAAATTTCGTTCGAAAATTTCGACGTTTGGGCACTCAATTTAGTAAAAAGGACTAAATTGTAAAAAGTGAAAAAGTTGAGTTCTACATGTTAAAGGTATCAAATTATTATGAAATTTTAAATTGGAGGTCCTTAAATGATAATTAAACCATTGTATAACTTTTTGGACAAAAATAGCCTTAATTGGGGAAATTTTGAAAGAATAGTAAAAAGGGTATTTTGGTCATTTAGGGGTAAAATGAATTAAAAGACAAATTTTAAGCTCCAAATGTGTCACTTTCTTCTTGCTACAGCAGAATGTACCAAGAGCAGCCATGGTTAGGGTTTGGCCAAGCTTCCAAGCTTAATAGTAAGTGATTTCGATCTCCGTTTTTAATGTTCTATGTATTTTTGAAATCCCGATGATCTGCTCATTTCTACCATTATTTTGAGCTAGGATTTATGTTTAAAAATTTACCCATGAATGATATTCATGTATTTTGATGTTTAATGGTAGAATATGAAGCTTGAAATTGTGTTAAACAACTTTTGCTAAGCTATTTTACGTGAAAATGAGTAAAACGGTATAATCGGTAAAAATACCTAATGTTCATAAGTACATGTTAAAGTGAGAATTTGATGTTTCCATAGAAGGGAAAAATGATCAGCATGTCATAAAACATAAGAAAATAGGAAGAAGTTTAATTTCCAAACCTTGGGGAAAACGTGCAAATATGCAAAAGTTTAGGGGTCAAAATGCAAATTTGTAAAAAAAATTTTAAACCCATATGAATAGTGTAACTAATTATTAGGCTAAATGTGATATTATAGATTAAGAAAATCGAGATTTGAGATTAAATCGGGAAAATACAAGGTTATAGACTAGAATGGTAAATTGTCATTTCTGGATCCAAGGTAAGTTTGTACGTAAATAATTTATCGATTCTTTTTATTTTATTATATTTTGTTATCATATGAAATGTGGCTACCTATAGAATGATTATTTGTTGTAAATTGCAAATTGAAAAAGGACTATGAATAAATTGTAACATGTTGGAAAGTGAGGAATTTCCCGACTGAGCCTTCGGAATAGAAACGATATGAATGATCTATTGTGAGGTCACATGTGTAGTACTAAGTGCAGGCTACTACATGTACCGGATAATTGGTCGCATGTATAGTACTAAGTGCAGGCTACTATGCGTACCCGATAACTTCGATCACGTGTGTTGTATTAAGTGCAGGTTACTACGTGTATCAGATGGTTAGGTCACGTGTGTAGTACTAAGTGCAGGCTACTATGCGTACCAGATAGCTTTGGCTACAAGTGTGAAAATATGTGCAGGCAACTGAGTATCAGTTATTATTCCGAAGAGTTCAATGGGAAAATCAATTAAGTAAAAATACATGGGAACATGATTACATGATGAATAAGTGCAGGTACACGTTTAAGAAAATTTTGAGCAATATGCTCGATATTTGAGTGAACTTCGATAAGACAAAATGGATTAAGTGAAATTATGTAAGAGTGAATTTTAGTAGTAAAATAGTGTTAGACAGTAGTAGTTGTGTGACTTTGAAAATTCACCAAAAATTGTGTAAGTTGAATTAAATTTTAAATAAATTATGGAATTAAATATTAATGAGTCTATTTTCATTAAAAGAAACAGGGGGAGAAAAAGAGTTTTATATTATGTGATATTCTAATTTTTGTGAGACAGTATCAGAATGAATTCGAGATCCCTGTTCTGACTTGGAAAAATTGTTAAAAATTGTAGAAAAATAATTATGGGTTATAATTTATATTATTAGAATATTTGATGAGTCTACTTTTAATATAAAGAAACAAAAACATTATCCGAGTCTCGTACTATGAGATAAATAAATTTTAGTGAAGAAAGGTCAAAACTATCAAATAGCAAAATAGGGGGGACTTTGAATAATAAAATGAACTTATTGGGTGGACAAAAAATTCTAGAAATTTTATGGTGTAAAGATATATGAGTCTAGTGTCTGGAAAAATTTACGGATCTTAATTTGGAGTTCTGTAACTCCATATATAAATGATTTAGTGACTATGACTCAAGAAAGCAGCTTAACCAGAACATGTGTAAATGTACAATTGGGTTAGTTTTATTATGGAAAGCATGTTAGTAAATTGCTTATTATTATTTCATGCGAGCTTACTAAGCATAAAGCTTAGCCCCTCCTTTCCATTTCTTTTAGTGTTGTCAGGTTAGCTCAAGGTTGGAGATCGTCGGAGGCAGCATCACACTATCAAACCAACACCTTGACAGTATAAACGCATATGCTAGAATTATCAAGTGAGTGGCATGTATAGGGACCTAGTTTTATAACATGTGTTATTATAATTTGGCCAAATATATTGGTATTTAGTGAGCTAATGATTCTGACTTATAAATCTAGCTATTTATGTTATGTTTGATATTGGTGATGTGCATATGCTTGTTTGCCATGCATGGTTGGTAATATGTTATGTGTTGTTGTGAATGTTTAAGTCCGTTAACGCCTCAAACCCTGTCCCGACATTGGATACAGGTGAATGGTGTTACAATTTGCTACAAAAATTAAATAATTATACTATTAATTACAGCACTGATTTTACAATAATAATTAAATTTCTATCCAATTTATACCCTAATTCCAATTTAATCCTAATTAACTCATTTAGTTTTCTAACTCAATTTATATTTTATTTCTATTCAATTTCCTTCCATATTCTACTTAAATATCTAATGTTCATAATAAAACCCTAATTTAAAACTTCTTTCAATTTAATCCCTACAACACAAAACTTATAGCCTAATTTACAATTTAATCCTTTAATCAATTCTAGCTTAAAATTCATTTAATTAAATCCCTAATTCATTATTTTGTTCAATATGAACTATGTTCAAAAACCTAAAAACTTCCAAAACCTCAACTTAATTTCAACAAAACTTTGTTCTAAAGCTTTTAAAACATCAAAATTAAGAGAAAAAGACTTAATTAAGCTTACTAATTAAACTCCAAGCTTCAAATTCCCTATTTCCCCTTTTTCTTTCTTTTTCTTCTTTCTTTCTTCTTTCCCTACTCTATTTCAAAAGCTTCTCTGTTCTTCTACCTTTTTTCTTTTGTCTTTCATTTTATTCTTTTATTATTTCATTTATTATTTATTTTATTAACTTAATATATTATAATTTAATTATTATAAATACCTATAATATAATTAATAATATAATACAAATGTATACATCTACTTTTCTACATTTTTACATGATCAATACCATACATTTTCATGATTTTATCTAATTATTTTATAAAATATTATAAATAATTATTTAATTAATAACTATCTTTTAATTTAATAAAATAATAAATATCTATTTACTTTAATAAAAAGTAAATAAGTAAATATGTTACAATTGTATATTTTTATCACCATCCGTTGTCAAAATCATATTTTATTTATTATATAAAATCTTATAATATAATTTTTTAAATTAATTTAACATAATTTATATCTAAATAATTAATTATATAATTAAAATATAACATAAAATCTTATATTTTTATTACATATATGTCGCCTCATTTCTTGTTAATGGCTTAATTGCCATTTTAATCCTTTTTTCTATTAATATATAATTCAACTTCTACCCCTTATTCAATTTAGTCTTTTTTACTATTTTCTCTAAATTGAGCTAATTTCACTTAATTAAAGCCTAATTAAACATACTACTGGACTTACAATTATTCTTAATAATTATTTACGAACTCGATTTACTAAGACGGAGGCCTGATATTGTACTTTTTCGATGCTCATGAATTTTGGGTCATTACATATGAGAAAAGGGTGCGAATCTTATCTTGACTTTGTGTTGAATACTAAAATGTCTGAGTTAAAGATTAAGTCAGTGCCAGTAGTATGTGAGTATTCGGATGTGTTTCCAGAAGAGTTGCCCGTATTGCCTTAGTTAGAGAAATTGAATTTGGTATTGAGTTAGTCCCTGGCACTGCACCTATTTCAATTGCTCTGTACAGAATGTGTGACAGCCCTAATTTGACCCTAGTCGGAAAGTGGTTTCGGGACCACAAAACCAAGTCATAAAAAAATAATTAACTGTTATATTCTATGCTTATAGTATGTGTACATGCAAGTGTGAAAGTTTCATGCTTTAATTTTTTCATTTGTATGTGAAATTTATTAAATAGGACTTAGGTGAGACAATTGTGAAATATGTTAGGTTAATTTTAAAGTGGCCTATTAATGCATAAATACAAAAAGATGGACTTGCATGTCAAATATCTATTTTGTTATGTAATAGCCGGCCATGATGTGGTTTTATTTAGAATATATGTATTGTTTATTAGTGAAGTGGCTTTATATTTTATAGTATTAATGTATATAAAAAAAATAATAATAATAGAAAAAGAGGTGATGAAAACAAAGCTTCATTTTTTTTGGTTCTTCTTGGCCGAATTGAAGAAAGAAAAAGGGGCAAGATTTTCGGTCACTTTAAGCTTGGGGAAGGTTAGTAAATTATGTTAGTTTTTGAAATTTTAAGCTTGATTTAAGTTAATTAGATAGTTTCATACATAGCCCATGTCAAAATTTTAAAATTTGGTGATGATTTGAGCATTCAGTTTTGGTTATTAAAGGAGGAGATTGGATTATAGTCTTTATGTTTTATGAAGAACTGTTGAAGAGAAAGGTTGGAGTTAGTTAAGTTATAAATTTTTAATACTCATGAGTACTATAGCCGAACATAAATTTACTTAATGACTTGAACAAATACCGTGTGGATGTTTGAAATGAATGAATTTGAGGTTTGTTCATATTAGGGAGTCGGCTTTGTGCATAACTTTCAAGAGTTTGATTTTGAATAATTTGAGTATTGGAATGTAAGTAATGTTATGCATAGGTTTTGTAGTATATATGTATGATTTATCCATTTTTCTTTTCTTTTGCAAATGATATATATAGGGTGATAAATATTAAGACTATTGTTGACTTGTGTTTAGTGATATTCGGCCAAGGACTAAATGTGCTTGCTTATTCGGTTTAAGTAAAGTAAATGTGATTGGTTGATATGATTAGGTTGTGGTTTATTATAGACTTGTTTTGATTGTATAAATTAGCTTATAAATTGGTTTGGAAATAATAAATAATGAGCATGCTTTGTGGCCGTAAGGATTATATGATAGTGTGTCGTGATATTAACTTAGCTAGTCGAATGGATGAGAAATGAATTTGATATATATATATAGATAACATTAACGAGTTGTTTAGCATATAGGTTTTGTATATTGGTTCGGCAACTAAGCTAGAAAATAATTTTCGGTAACATGGTATCTATGCACATATATATTTATATATATATATATAAGGTATCTTAAGTATATTTTTCCATTTGATAAGGTTGACTAATAGTTCAAGTAAGGATTACTCCATTCGATATGTACATGAATTGAAGTAATAGGTTCGGTAATCAACTTATGACATACGGGTAATATCATATGTCCGATTATAAGTTAAATACTCGATAGTTGTGGTTCATTGGATATAATGTTTGAATATTGTTTTGAAAAAAAAATTGATATTTGTATTTAGTAAAGTTGAATAAGTCATTAAATAAATCTATTTGTTTTAATTAAGCTCAAGAGCAAAGAGGGTCTAAATCAGATAAGGGAAAGGAAAAAGCGTTGAGTAGCCTATCCATAATCGTTCAAAATATCCGAGGTAAGTTTTGAGTAGTTTCCTTTAATATATAATTGATGCTGGTTTATAAGAGTATAATAGGTGAATTGAAATTTAGTTAGCACTTGTACAAAGTTGTTTAATAAACAATGCGTGTATATGACTTTGAGGTCGATGGTAACTTTGAGTTTAAGCTTGAATGGCGAAATGATTGTGTGATATTAGGTATAATTTTTGAGTTGAAATGTTAATGATGATGTGCCTATTGAACTTATATCCGAATGTATTAAATGATTACTAAGTGATAGGTTGATTGAGATGTGTTAAATATATAACTAAGTATGTATGGTATTGGAAATACATCCGGACTTGAAGTCCGCAGGCTTATGCTGGAAATACATCCGGACTTGAAGTCCGCAGGCTTTATGCTGGAAGTATATCCGGACTTGAAGTCCGCAGGCTTTATGTTGGAAATATATCCGGACTTAAAGTCCGCAAGCTAAGTGCTGGAAAAATATCCGGGCTAAGGACCTGCAGGCTCATGCTAGTAATGTATTCCAAGCTCTAAGATTTGACAGAATCGATGCCAGCAATGTAAGTAAGATTGTAAGCTCGAACGTCCGTGGTAAAAACTCGTTGCGTAGGTACATGTATTTTACATGTTAATGTTCGCGTTACGTACTCAGATTTGAATTGATTTCTATGTGAATTACTAGTATCAAAGTACGGTATAAATATATATATGGGTGTGAATGAATTCTGTAACACCCCAAACCCGAGACCATCGCCGGTGTCGGACACGAGGGGTTAACGAGACAAATCCTCTTAAAGTACCGACCAATTTGGCATTTCTGGACAGGCTGGAAAACTGCGTCACCGTCGCCTTAAAAATCATATCTCGAGTTTCAAAACTCGGAAACTGGTTTAGTAAATTTTCCCTGAATTTAGACTCATATACCCATCCATGGATTTATTTTTAGAATTTTTGGTTGGGCCAATTGGTACAGTTTATTAGTTAAAGTCACCCATGTTACAGAGATCGACTGCTCTGACCTTCACGTTTTACAACTTGAATATCTCTCTGTACAGGGCTTTAATACTGGTGCTGTTTGTTTCTAATGAAACTAGACTCAAAATAGAATATGTACATATAAGGCATGACTCCTAATTCTTTCTGAATAATTTATGGTAAATTTTCAAAGTCGCAACAGGGGACCCAGAAACCGTTCTGGCCCTGTCTCACGAGAACTTTAATATTTCTCAGTATACTGCTCATATGGTCGTTTCGTTTCGTCCATATAAAATAGATTCATCAAGGTTTAGTTCCATAATTTACTCACTATTTAGTTCTACTTCTACTATTTTTAGTGATTTTCAATCTCATCCCACTGCTGCTATCCGCAACAGTTACTGCGAGACTATGCCAATTTCATGAAGTTTTCCTTGGCCTTAATCATCCATCATACATGACACAAATTATGGCCACCTTATCAAAATTTGAGTTTCTAAGACTCGTGGCTATAGGTTCTAGCATCCCACTCGGCGACCACATAGGCCATTTTCACATGGCTTAAAGTTTACAACCCACAATTCGACAAAATATAATAGCCTATACATGCCAAATGTTCTTCAACAACAAAAACAATACCACAAGATTTCAGCCGGTGTGATGACTTCAACGACAGTTCCGAGCACGCAACAATCACGAGTCCAAGAGACCTAAAATGGGTGACAAGAAAACACCGAGTGAGTTTACAACTCAGTAAGTCATAAGCATTCCACAACCATCCATTAACAAAATTATTACAACATGAAATAATGAACGAGGCTAAGTACTCCATCCATATCGAACTATATCATAGTTCCTTGGACCTTCGGTTCAATCTCATACCAAGTCATACATCCACATTTCATATTCTATACAATAAGATATTTGAGGCATTTTACACACCAACTCATTTTCACCACAATCATAAAATTGCAATCATCACATAGATTTAAAGCTTACCAAGCTCAACCCCGAGCATGAACATATTACCTAGTCGTCATGAGCTCAAGGTACTTACCCGATCCGCTGTCCATACTCAACTCGATGGAGACACACCCTCCATATAATTGTTCGATCGGAGATATTTATATATATATATATAGAGTGCGCACACATAGTGCTTAATACTCGATTTCGCACACTTAGTGCCATGCGATTTAAGCCCGCACACATAGTGCCATACCCTTGAGCTCGCACACTTAGTGCCATATATTTCCAGCATGCACACTTAGTGCCATATATTTCCAGCACGCACACTTAGTGCCATATATTTCCAGCACGCACACTTAGTGCCATTCTCGCCACCGTATACACGTATTGCCCTCAAGACACTTAGTGCCGAAAGCAAACTTTCTACACATTTCACTATTTCTTTTACATTCAACAATTGTCATCACTCCATACACATACAATTTCATTTATATATATATATATAGCATCCCATTAAACACAATTTCATAGATTTTACAATCATTTAAGCAATATCAAACATATGTGCTTAATGACTTACCTTGTGTTAGGTAAAATAGTTCCAAGTCGGCTACTCGATGACCTTCGATTTCCCCTTGTTGGACGCCTCTCCTTTAAGATCTTGAGCTAAATCAAACAAATTTACTTCTCAATCGACACAAACACACGGCAACCATATACATTTCAAAGGTCAATTTATTCGTATCATTTGTTCATATATTAGCTTTTAACGCATTTGGTCACTAGGGCGACCATATTTAACTTTCAAGCATTCATTTCTAATTTTAGTTAAACAATGCCGAATGCCATTAGCTACTAACGACACACACACACATATAAGCACATTTAGCATTTGATACATTCGGCCTTAGCATAATTTCATTAAGAGTCCCCATTAGCCACTTCACTCATCAATTATCACAACTACTTAATAATTCATACTTATCATGCTAGCCGAATATTTCTTATTCAAGTTCATCATCTTCATATTCGGCACTAACATCACAATCTCATATCATGGCCGAGTGCTCCTCTTAAACTATTGTTCATCTAGATTCAGCATGAAACAACAATCATCACCCTTGTTAGTCACCCTAGCGAAAACCTCACTTATTCAAAACCAAGATTTCAACATGGGTTACCTAAAGAACTTGATAACTAGTTCAAATCTCATCCATCTAACTTACTAATCAAATGTGTACAACATTTCCACCATCTTCTTTAACATCTACCATGGCCGAACGTTCATATCACCATAATTTTCAAAGATTTCGGCATGGTTAAATAAGGGGCTTAGAATCTAGCTTAAAACCATGCTAAGATTTAAAGAGCTAACTTGAATTCTTACCTTAATTTCCAGCTCAAAGTGGCTAAATTTCTTCCTCTTTTCCCTCTTCTACATGGCTAAGAAGAACCAAAGTATGAAGCCTTTTCCTTCTCCCCTTTTTTTTTTTCGGTCATGTATGAGAATGATGGACACATTTTTTTTTTTTGTTTTCTTCCTTTAATTTTTCATTAGTTTATTTCCCATGCTTTCTTTTTTTTTTTTTATTCCTCCTTACATAATCCATTAACTAGACATGTTTGAAACATGTTTCCCTTGCCCATAACTTGTCATGGCCGCCACTCTTCCCTTTTTTGGGCAAATTGACATGCAAAACCACTCTTTTGCATGCATGTACTATTAGACCATTGTAAGATTAGCCTATCACCTTTCAACAATGTTTCATACAAGTCCATTTTAAATAAATTCACATAGAAATGATCAAATTAATGCATGAAACTTTCACACATGCATTTACTAACATCATAAACATAGAATATAACTTTTAATTACTTATAAGACTCGGTTTAGTGGTCCCAAACCACTTTCCGACTAGGGTCAAATTAGGGATGTCACAACTCTCCCCACTTACGAAATTTTCGTCCCAGAAAATCTTACCGGTAAATAGGTTTGGGTATCGCTCTTTCATAGAGTCCTCGAGTTCCCAAGTGGCTTATTCAATTCGTGTTTATGCCACAACACCTTCACTAATGGGATTTTCTTATTGCGCAACTCTTTTACTTCACGCATCGAATGCGAACCGGTTCCTCTTCATAGCTCAAATTAGGCTGAATCTCAATCTCAGACGGAGCGATTACGTGCGATGGATCAGACCTATATCGTCGAAGCATCGAGACATGGAAAATGTTGTGGATCCTTTCAAGCTCAGGGGGTAAAATTAATCGGTACGCTATTGGTCCAACTCGTTCGGATACTTCATACGGACCGATGAACCTCGGACTCAATTTTCCCTTACGGCCAAATCTAAGCACCTTCTTCCAAGGTGAAACTTTGAGAAAGACCTTGTCTCCAACCTGATATTCAATATCTTTTCTTTTCAAATCCGCATACGACTTTTGGCGATCCGAAGCAGCTTTCAAACTTTCACAAATTACTCGAACTCTTTGCTCGGCATCCTTAACCAAATCAACCTCAAGAATTTACCTTCACTAAGTTCACCAGAATAATGGGTGCGGCATTTACGAATAGTATAAAGCCTCGTAAGGCGCCATCTTAATACTTGATTGAAAGCTATTGTTGTGCGAATTCAATCAAAGGCGATACTGCTTCCATGAACCACTAAACTCAAGGATACAACATCTCAACATATCCTCGAGTATTTGAATTATCCGTTCGGATTGACCATCGGTTTGGGGGTGAAAGGCGGTGCTGAAATGCAACTTGGTACCCAAAGCTTCTTGCAACTTCTTCCAAAATCGCGAGGTAAATCTCGGATCTCTATCCGACACGATGGAAATAGGCACCCCGTGTAATCTCACAATCTGAGAAACGTACAATTCGGCTAGTTTGTCCATTGAAAAATCCGTGACGTCACGGGGATAAAGTGAGCCGACTTAGTCGGTCTATCGACAACGACCCAAATCGCATCCTTCTTACTCACGACAATGGCGGTCCGGATACAAAGTCCATTGTGACTCGATCCCATTTCCACTCGGGTATCGTGATCGGTGAAGTAATCTCAAGGCACTTGATGTTCCGCTTTCACTTGTTGACATATTAAACATCTCAAACAAAATCGAGATGTCTCGTTTCATACCATGCCACCAAAACCGACGCGTTTCAAATCGTTGTACATCTTCGTACTCCGGGTGGATTGCCATTCGGCTACAATGGGCTTCGTTCAAAATTATTGGAATAAGTTCCAATTCTTTGGAACACACAGACGACTTCGAACCTCAAACAATCGTCATCATCGATTTGAAATTCGAGTCCTTGTTGAACACACTCATCCCGCTTTGCAACCAACTCATCGTCGACTTTCGAGCTTCACGAATTTGACGTATCAATAATGGTTTGGCTTTCAATTCAGCTACTAACACATTGTCGGGTAGGATAGACAAGTGTACATTCATCGCTCATAAAGCAAATAGTGATTTCCGCTTAAGGCATCCGCAACCACATTAGCCCTTCCGGGTGATAATCAATGACGAGCTCATAATCTTTTAACAACTCGAGCCATCGCCTTTGTCGCAGATTTAAGTCTCTTTGGGTCATCAAATATTTGAGACTTTTGTGATCCGAATACATGGCACTTCTCACCAAATAAGTAATGTCGCCATATCTTTAAAGCGAATACGATGGCGACCAATTCGAGATCATGGGTCGGATAATTTTTCTCATGTGGCTTTAATTGCCTCGGCGCGCAGGCCACAACTCGCCCTTCTTGCATCAATACGCAACCCAACCCATGTAGGGATGCGTCACTATAAATGACAAACTCTTTGCCCGATTCGGGTTGCACTAGAATTGGGGCTTCATCAAATAAGCTTTCAGTTGATCGAAACTTTTCGACATTTCTCCGTCCATTCGAACTTAACATCCTTTTGGAGTAACCGTCATTGGCGTGGCTATCGTCGAGAAACCTTTACAAATCGTCGGTAATAACCGCAAGCCCCAAAAAGCTCCTAACGGTAACATTCCTTGGTGGTTTCCAATCGACTATGGCGAATTTTGTTCGGGTCCACCACGACACCGTCACGGACACCACGTGCCCCAAAAGCTAACCTCTTTCAACCAAAATTCACATTCTTGAACTTTGCGTATAGCGCTTATCTCGTAAGATTTGCAACACTAGCCTCGGTGTTCAAAGATGTTCGGTTTCATCTCTCGAATAGACCAAAATGTCATCGATAAATACAACTACGAACCGATCCAAGTATGGCCTAAAAATTCTATTCATTAAATCCATAAACACCGAGGGCATTAGTGAGCCCAAACGGCATCACCAAGAATTACGTAGTGACCGTACCTCGTTCTAAAAGCGGTTTTGGGTATGTCCGATTCTCGGACCCTCAACCGATAGTACCCGACCTCAAATCTATCTTTGAAAACACCGAGGCTCCCTTTAATTGATCAAACAAATCGTCAATTCGTGGCAATGGATATTTATTATTTATCGTCACTTTATTGAGTTGACGATAGTCGATGCACAACCTCATGGTTCCGTCCTTCTTCTTCACAAACAATACAAAGTGCCCCATGGAGAAAAACTTCGGTCGGCGAAACCTCTATCCGTCAATTCTTGCAATTGAACCTTCAATTCCTTTAATTTCGTTAATGCCATACGATCACGGGGCTATTGAAATCAGCGTAGTACCGGTACAACCGATGCGAATTCCACTTCTCGAACCGGTGGCAATCCGGTAACTCCTCGGAAAAACATCCGAATACTCACAAACCACTGGTACCGATTCGAGTTTCTACTATCAGCTTGAGGGTCCGAGAATCTACATACCCAAAACCATTTTTGAACGAGGTACGGCCACTACTTAATTCTTGGTGATGCCGCTGGTTTCACTAATGCCTCGTGTTTGGATTTAATGAATAGAATTTTAGGCCATACGGATCTGTTCAGAGTTGTATTTATCGGCGACATTTGGTCTATTCGAGAGATGAAATCGAAAGTCGAACACTCGAGGCTAGTGTTGCAAATCTTACGAGATAAGCAAATATATGCAAAGTTCAAGAATGTGAATTTTGGTTGAAAGAGGTTAGTTGGGGCACGGCGGTCGTGATCGGTGTCGTGGTGACCCAAAATTCCGCCATAGTCGATTGAAACCACCAAGGAATGTTACCGGTTAGAGCTTTTTGGGCTTGCTATTACCGATTTATTTGTAAAGGTTTCGACGATAGCCACGCCTAATGACGGCTACTCCAAAAGGATGTTAAGTTCGAATGGACGGAGAAATGTCGAAAAAGTTTCGATCAACCTAAAGCTTATTTGATCAAGCCCCACTAGTGCAAACCGAATCGCAAAGAGTTTGTTATTTATAGTGACGCATCCTACTTGGGTTGGGCTGCGATGATGCAAGAAGGGCGAAGTGTGGTTTGCGCGTCGAGGCAATTAAAGCCACATGAGAAAAATTATCCAACCCATGATCTCGAATTGTCGCCATCGATTCGCCAAAGATATGGCGACATTACTTATTTGGTGAGAAGTGCCATGTGTATTCTGGATCACAAAAGTCTCAAATATTTGATGACCCAAAGAGACTTAAATCATGGCTAAAGGCGATGGCTCGAGTTGTTAAAAGATTATGAGTCACATTGATTATCACCCGAAGGGCTAATGTGGTTGCGGATGCCTTAAGCCGAAATCACTATTTGCCTTATGAAATGATGAATGTACACTTGTCTATCCTACCCACAATGTGTTAGTAGTGAATTGAAAGCCAAACCATTATTGATACGCCAAATTCGTGAAGCCTTTAAAGTCGACGGCGAGTTGGTTGCAAACGGGATGAGTGTGTTCCCAACAAGGACTCGGAATTTCAAATCGATGATGACGCATTGTTTGAGGTTCAAGTCGCCCAGGTGTCCCAAAGAATTCGGAACTTATTCCAATAATTTTGAACGAACATTGTAGCCGAATGGCAATCCACCCGGAGTATGTAAGATGTACAACGCATTTGAAACGCTTTTGGTGGCATGGTATGAAACGACATCTCCGATTTTGTTTTAGATGTTTAATATGTCAAAGTGAAAGCGAACATCAAGTGCCTTCAGATTGCTTCACCGCATCACGATACCCGAGTGGAAATGGGATCGAGTCACAATGGACTTTGTGTCCGGCCGCCATTGTCACTAGTAAGAAGGATGCGATTTGGGTTGTTGTTGATAGACCGACTAAGTCGGCTCACTTTATCTCGGCGCATGGATTTTTCATTGATAAACTAGTTAATTGTACGCTTTCTCGATTGAGATTACATCGGGTACCGATTTCTATTGTACGGATAGAGATCCTAGATTTACCTCATTTTGAAGAAATTTCAAGAAGCTTTGGGTACCAAGTTGCATTTCACACCTTTTCACCCCCAAACCGATGGTCAATCCGAATCTGATAATTCAAATACTCAAGATATGAGATGTTGTATCCCGAGTTTAGTGTTCATGGAACTAGATTCCGCTTTTGATTGAATTCACAACAATAGCTTTCAATCAAGTATTAAGATGGCGCCATTGCGGCTTTTATACTACGAAATGCCGCATCATTATTCGGACCGAACTTAGTGAAGGTAAATTCTTCGAGGTTGATTTGGCTAAGGATGCCAGCAAAGAGTTCGAGTAATTCGTGAAAGTTTGAAAGTCGCCTCGATCGCCAAAGTCGATGGATTTGAAAAAGAAAGATATTGAATATCGTGTTGAGACAAGGTCTTTCTCAAAGTTTCACCTGGAAGAAGGTGCTTAGATTGGTAGAGGAAAATTGAGCCCGAGGTTCATCGGCCATATGAAATATCTGAACGAGTCGATCCAACACAGATCGCTTGATTTTGCCCCGAACTTGAAAGGATTCACAACGCCTTCCATGTTTCATGCTTTACGTTATAGATCCGACCACACGAATTAGTCCATCGAGGTTGAAATTCAAGCCGATATGAGTTATGAAGAAGAACCGATTCGTATCCTAGCTCGTGAAGTGAAGGAGTTGCAAAACAAAAGAGTTCCATTAGTAAAGTGTTATGGCTCAAACACGGATGGAAAAGCTACTTGGGAACCCGAGAACTCTATGAAAGAGCTGCTACTCAAACCTATTTACCCAGAAGATTTTCGTGGACTAAAATTTCTTAAGTGGGGGAGAGTTGTGACACCAAAATTGACCCTAGTTCGAAGTGGTTTCGGACCGCTAAACCGAAAGTACCAAATGTTTGAACGAATATTTGTTGTCTAGAATATGTAATTATGAATGTGAAAATTTGCTTCGATTTAGCCGATATATGTGAATTCAGTTAGTAGGACTTGTGTGACACTTTGAAAAGTGATAGGCTAATCTATAAGGACCTAATAGTGCATGTAGTCAAAGGAGGACTTGCATGTCAAATTCCCCTAATAGTTAGTGCCACATGACAAGAGATGGGTAAAACATGTCATAAAACATGTTGGGACAATGGTGTATGTAAGAAAAAAATAAAATAGTGAGCACGGTAATTTAATAATGAAAGTGAACAAAAAAAAAGAAAAAATGGTCTCATGCATGCCCATTGTCAGGAGTGTGGAGAAAGAAAGAAGAATTTTGTTCATCATTTTTCATTTTTGGGCTGAAAATTCTAAGGAAGAAGGAAGGAATTCTTGTTTCATGTTGGTTTGGAAGAGGTTTAGAGGAGGTTTGGCCATACTTGTACCTAGATTAAGGTAAGTTTGATGTTTTGCCATGAGATTCATGTATATTTTAGTTGCTAGCTTGATGTTCTTGTTAGCCCATGGTTACCTTGTGACCAAAATTGACCCTAGTCGGGAAGTGGTTTGGGACCGCTAAACCGAGTCACCAAATATTTGAACATAATATTTATTGTCTAGAATATGTAATTATGAATGTGTGAAAATTTCAAGCTTCGATTTAGCCGATAGCATGTGAATTCAGTTAGTAGGACTTGTGTGACACTTTTGAAAAGTGATAGGCTAATCTATAAGGACCTAATAGTGCATGTAGTCAAAGGAGGACTTGCATGTCAAATTTCCCCCTAATAGTTAGTGGCGGCCATGACAAGAGATTATGGGTAAAAACATGTCATAAAACATGTTGGGACAATGGTGTATGTAAGAAAAAATAAAATAGTGAGCACGGGAATTTAATAATGAAAGGAACAAAAAAAAAAAGAAAAAATGGTCTCATGCATGCCCATTGCCGTGAGTGTGGAGAAAGAAAGAAGAATTTTTGTTCATCATTTTCATTTCCTTTGGGCTGAAAATTCTAAGGAAGAAGGAAGGAATTCTTGTTTCATGTTGGTTTGGAAGAGGTTTAGGAGGAGGTTTGGCCATACTTGTACCTAGATTAAGGTAAGTTTGATGTTTTGCCATGAGATTCATGTATATTTTAGTTGCTAGCTTGATGTTCTTGTTAGCCCATGGTTCAAATCTTTGTTATGTCATGGGAATGAAATTCGCCAAAGTGAATATGGTGTTAATGCCATTGCATGCTAAATATCAAGCTTGATAATGATTCATGTGATGGTGGATTGAGGATTCTTAGATTTTCTTTTAGCATTTTGAATGAGATACTAAGCTCTTTGTTTAACCATGACCAAATTGAAACGGTATGGTGTTGTGGTATTCGCCATGTTATATCCATAAGTATGATTCATGCATGTTGCATGGTAAGTAAGATTTAAGCTTTGGATATGTGTGTATATTTGGATATAAGCCACTTGAGAATTCGCCATTGCACCTACATGAATATATGTTTGCACATGATGAATTGGTATGACATGTATACTATTTTAAGGTGTCTATTTGCTTGTGATGTTGTTTGGTTATGAAATAAATGAGAGATGTGTATAGAACTACAATATGTAATGCATTAATTAGGAAAATGTATGCTGTTTTTTTGTGTAGTATTAAGTGTAAAATTGGCCTCCACATAGACATGCATATTCGCCAAAGGAAGTAGATTGGTGTGCATGTATTGGTTAGAGGCAACCATATTGAAGCCTTATCTTGGCTTAGATTGTTGACCAAATGGGTAATAAGTGAGGATGGTTGCGAATATACAAACATACATATGCATGTGTAATTGAATTATGAATGTTTAGCAAGAGGGTTAAACTAGTTGATTTATTGATTAAGCTCAAGGAGTTAAAGAAGGAGAATCAAGCAAGGGAAAGACGAAGGTCATCGAGTAGCCGACTTGGACTGTTTTACCCAACACAAGGTAAGTCATTAAGCGTATATTTGGTGTTGATTTAAATGATCAATATATATATGCAAATGTGTTTAAATGAGTTGGTGTGTAAATGGAAATGTATGTGTGGAATGATGCCATTGTTGAATGTATAAAGGCAGCAAATTACATAAGGTATTGGTCTCGGCACTAAGTGTGCGGGTATAAATGGACACGGTGACAAGATTGGCACTAAGTGTGCGGGTTTAAAATTGTACAGCACTAAGTGTGCGAGTTTGATTATATAGCACTAAGTGTGCGAGTTGAATACATATAGCACTAAGTGTGCGGATTCACTATATGCTCTTGCATTACAATTGTACACTGAGTGTGCGACATTTATCGAGCTAATCCGGACAGTGGATCGGGTAAGTACCTCGAGCTCATGACGAATAGAAAATATGTTCATGCTCGGGGTTGAATTTAGTAAGCCTTAAATCTATGTGATGATTGAAATTGTATGGTTGTGCTGGAAAATGAGTTAATGTGTAAAAATGCTTGATTATCTTGTTGTGTAGAATATGAAATGTGGATGTATGAATTAGTGCGAGATTGGACCGAAAGGTCCGAGGTATTATGGTATAGATTCGATATGGACAGTACCTAGCCTCATTTGTTGTACATGTAGTAGTAACTTTATCGATGGATTGACGAATGCTTATGACTTACTGAGTTGTAAACTCACTCGGTGTTTTCTTGTCACCCATTTTAGGTCTCTTGGACTCGTATTGTTGCGTGCTCGGAACCGTCGTTGAAGTCATCACACCGCTGAAATCTTGTGGTATTGTTTTTTGTTGTTGAAGAACATTTGGCATGTATAGGCTATTATATTTTGTCGAATTGTGGGTTGTAAACTTTAAGCCATGTGAAAATGGCCTATGTGGTCGTCGAGTGGGATGCTAGAACCTATAGCCACGAGTCTTAGAAACTCAAATTTTGTTAAGGTGGCCATAATTTGTGTCATGTATGATGGATGATTAAGGCCAAGGAAAATTCATGAAATTGGCATAGTCTACTGCAGTAACTGTTGCGGACAGCAGCAGTGAGATGAGATTGAAAAATCACTAAAAATAGTAGAAGTAGAATTAAATAGTGAGTAAATTATGGAACTGAACCTTGATGAATCTATTTTTATATGGACGAAACGAAACGACCATATGAGCAGTATACTGGGAAATATTAAAGATCTCGTGAGACAGGGCCAGAACGGTTTCTGGGTCCCCTTTCGCGACTTTGAAAATTTACCATAAATTATCCAGAAAGAATTAGGAGTCATGCCTTATATGTACAGATTCCATTTTGAGTCTAGTTTCATTATAAACAAACGGCACCAGTATTAAAGCCCTGTACAGAAAGATATTCAAGTTGTAACGCGCGGAGGTCAGAGCAGTCGTTCCCTGTAACATGGGTGACTTTAACTAATAAACTGTACCAATTGGCCCAATCAAAAATTCTAAAAATAAATCCATGGATGGGTATATGAGTCTAAATTCAGGGAAAATTTACGAAACCAGTTTCCGAGTTTTGGAACTCGAGATATGATTTTTAAGGCGACGGTGACGCAGTTTTCCAGCCTGTCCAGAAATGCCAAATTGGTCGGTACTTTAAGAGGATTTGTCTCGTTAACCCCTCGTGTCCGACACGGCGTCGGTCACAAGTTAGGGTGTTACAATTTTATTGGTATCAGAGCTATGGTTTAGTCGGTTCTAGGACTACCATAGCGCGTGTGAGTCTAGCTATACATGCCAAATTGTTAGCGCTTAATAATGTGATGACTTCGACGGTTGGAATTTTTGTTTTGATTATCAATGGAACCCGGTAGAGAGACCCTTGGCGGATGACGTTGAAAGTGTAGCGGCTGCTCTGCGCAAGGGACACCGCCTGTTGAGCCTCGATCATCCGCGAATAATCAAAATGAAGGGCGAAACAAGCCTTCTTCACCATGATGAATGAGTGGGTCGCGCAATATGCCCGAACCAACCCGGCTGTCCAACCATTCCCGAATTTAAATACTCCACCCAAGAGCCCGCAATGCCTCCATTCTTGATCCTGTGAGGTGAGTAAACCACTGTGGACTTGATTAGGAAGCGTGGGGCGAGGAGTTCAAGGCCATAATTCTTGATGATGCGAAAAAGGCCGAGTTACGCTCGATAACACCATTAGAGTGTTAGATGAACTGTCATGCACACCCGACGAATGTCTTAAGTGTGCTATATCCTTGTTGCGAGACTCAGCTTACTATTGGTGGAGGACTTTAATTTCCATAGTCCCAAATGAACGAGTTACTTGGGATTTCTTCCAATCCGAATTTCGAAAGAAATACATTAGTCAACGGTTCATCGATCAGAAGCGTAAGGAATTCTTGGAACTCAAGCAAGGCCGGATGACCGTATCTGAATACGAACATGAGTTCGTAAGACTTAGTCGGTATGCTCGGGAGTGTGTGGCTGATGAGGTTGCGATGTGGAAAAGATTTGAAGAAGGATTGAATGAAGAGTTAAAGTTACTAGTGGGAATTTTGGAGATAAAGGAGTTCGTGACACTAGTCGAACGAGCCTGCAAGGCGGAAGAACTTGGGAAGGAGAAGAAGAAGGCTGAATTTGAAGCAAGAGATTACCGTAAAAGATCGACGAGTAAAGCTCCGTTCTCGGCTGTAAAGAGGTTCAGGGAGGACACCAGTAAGTCGAGGATGACTGCGGGAATTTCCATTAGAGCCCGACCATTGACGGACTCCCGAGCTACTTCGGTAGCTAGTGTGGGCAATAATCGTCAAGAGAGACACGAATGCCCCCAATGTGGAAGACGACACCTAGGTGAATGTTGGGGTAAGTCTGTTAATAGGGCCTGTTATGGATGCGGTTCGAAGGACCACTTCATTAGAGATTGCACGAAGCTAGATGAGAGGAATAAGACGCAAGGTGCAAGACCTAGTGGAATGACTACTGGAGGTAGGCCCCAGAATCTCTGGAGGTAGGGGTGGTAATCGGAGAGGAGCCTCAATACAATTGTCCGATCCGAGACCCGTACTCTGCTAGAGCATATGCCATCCGCGCACGAGGAGGCATCCTCCCCGACGTTATCATTGGTACTTTTACTCTCTTTGATACTATTGTGATTGCATTGATTGACCCCGGCTCTACTCACTCATATGTATGTGAAACCTTAGCATCGAAAAAGACTCTACCTATTGAGTCTCATCGAGTTCGTGAATTGAGTGTCAAACCCTTTGGGTCAATACGTGCTCGTTGATAAAGTGTGCAAGAGATGCCCTTAATAATTCGAGAATCTGTTTTCCGTACGATCGATGCTTCTACCATTTAATGAATTCGATGTTATTCTTGGTATGGATTGGTGACCGTACATGATGCGTGGTGGATGCAAAGGAAAACCATTGATTTGAGGAGTGCAAATAATGAGGTAGTCCGAGTCGAGTCTCTCGATTTAAAAGGAGCGCGTGATAATATCTTCTATGACCGCCGTCGGTATGTGAAAAAGGGTGTGAAACATACCTTGCGTATGTGTTTGGAAGTAAAGAGACGGAAAGGAAACTCGAATCGGTACAGTGGTTTGTGAGTATTCGGATGTTTTCCACGAGGAGTTACTGGATTGCCACCGGTTCGAGAAGTGGAATTGACATCGAAGTTGTACCGGTACTCGCGCGATTTCAATAGCCCGTGTCGTATGGCATTAACGGAATTAAAGGAATTGAAGGTTCAATTGCAAGAATTGACGGATAGAGGTTTCGCTCGACCGAGTTTTTCTCCATGGGCGCACTGTATTGTTTGTGAAGAAGAAGGACGGAACCATGAGGTTGTGCATCGACTATCGTCAACTCAATAAAGTGACGATAAAGAATAAATATCCATTGCCACGAATTGACGATTTGTTTGATCAATTAAAGGGAGCCTCGGTGTTTTCAAAAATAGATTTGAGGTCGGGGTACTATCGGTTGAGGGTCAGAAATCGGACATACCTAAAACCGCTTTAAGAACGAGGTGCGGTCACTACTAATTCTTGGTGATGCCGTTTGGGCTCACTAATGCCCTGCGGTGTTTATGGATTTAATGAATAGAATTTTCAGGCCATACTTGGATCGGTTCGTAGTTGTATTTATCGATGACATTTTGGTCTATTCGAGAGATGAAACGAGCATCTTTGAACACACGAGGCTAGTGTTGCAAATCTTACGAGATAAGCGTTATATGCAAAGTTCAAGAAATGTGAATTTTGGTTGAAAGAGGTTAGCTTTTTGGGGCACGTGGTGTCGCATCGGTGTCGGGTGGACCCGAACAAAATTCTAGCCATAGTCGATTGAAACCACCAAGGAATGTTACCGGGTTAGGAGCTTTTTGGGGCTTGCTTGGTTATTACCGACGATTTGTAAAGGTTTCTCGACGATAGCCACGCCAATAATGACGGCTACTCCAAAAGGATGTTAAGTTCGAATGGACGGAGAAATGTCGAAAAAGTTTCGATCAACTGAAAGCTTATTTGATGAAGCCCCAATTCTAGTGCAACCCGAATCGGGCAAAGAGTTTGTCATTTATAGTGACGCATCCCTACTTGGGTTGGGTTGCGTATTGATGCAAGAAGAGGCGAGTTGTGGCCTGTCGTCCGAGGCAATTAAAGCCACATGAGAAAAATTATCCAACCCATGATCTCGAATTGGTCGCCATCGTATTCGCCTTAAAGATATGGCGACATTACTTATTTGGTGAGAAGTGCCATGTGTATTCGGATCACAAAAGTCTCAAATATTTGATGACCCAAAGAGACTTAAATCTGCGACAAAGCGATGGCTCGAGTTGTTAAAAGATTATGAGCTCGTCATTGATTATCACCCGGAAGGGCTAATGTGGTTGCGGATGCCTTAAGCGGAAATCACTATTTGCCTTCTGAAGCGATGAATGTACACTTGTCTATCCTACCCGACAATGTGTTAGTAGCTGAATTGAAAGCCAAACCATTATTGATCGTCAAATTCGTGAAGCTCGAAAAGTCGACGATGAGTTGGTTGCAAAAGCGGGATGAGTGTGTTCGAACAAGGACTCGGGATTTCAAATCGATGATGACGATTGTTTGAGGTTCGAAGTCGTCTGTGTGTCCCAAAGAATTGGAACTTATTCCAATAATTTTGAGCGAAGCCCATTGTAGCGAATGGCAATCCACCCGGGAGTACGAAGATGTACAACGATTTGAAACGTCGGTTTTGGTGGCATGGTATGAAGCGGACATCTCCGACTTTGTTTGAGATGTTTAATATGTCAACAAGTGAAAGCGGAACATCAAGTGCCTTGAGTTGCTTGACCGATCACGATACCCGAGTGGAAATGGGATCGAGTCACAATGGACTTTGTGTCCGGCTGCCATTGTCGACTAGTAAGAAGGATGCGATTTGGGTTGTTGTTGATAGATGACTAAGTCGGCTCACTTTATCCCCGTGTACGGATTTTCATTGGATAAACTAGCCGAATTATACGTTTCTCAGATTGTGAGATTACACGGGTCTGGATTTCTATTGTGTCGGATAGAGATCCGAGATTTACCTCGCGATTTTGGAAGAAATTTCAAGAAGCTTTGGGTACCAAGTTGCATTTCAAGACCGCTTTCACCCCAAACCGATGGTCAATCCGAGCGGATAATTCAAATACTCGAAGATATGTTGAGATGTTGTATCCTTGAGTTTAGTGGTTCATGGGAGCGGTATACGCCTTTGATTGAATTAAACACAACAATAGCTTTCAATCAAGTATTAAGATGGCGCTTTACGAGGCTTTATACGGTCGTAAATGCCGTACCCCATTATTCGGGTGAACTTAGTGAAGGTAAATTCTTGAGGTTGATTTGGTTAAGGATGCGAGCAAAGAGTTCGAGTAATTCGTGAAAGTTTGAAAGTCGCTTGGATCGCCAAAAGTCGTATGCGGATTTGAAAAGAAAAGATATTGAATATCGGGTTGGAGACAAGGTCTTTCTCAAAGTTTCACCTTGGAAGAAGGTGCTTAGATTTGGCCGTAAGAAAAATTGAGCCGAGGTTCATCGGGCCATATGAAATATCTGAACGAGTCGATCCATCGCGTATCGTTTGATTTTGCCCCTGAACTTGAAAGGATTCTAGCGTCTTCCATGTTTGATGCTTCGACGTTATAGATCGACCCGTCACACGTAATTAGTCCATCGAGGTTGAAATTCAAGCCGATATGAGTTATGAAGAAGAACCGATTCGTATCCTAGCTCGTGAAGTGAAGGAGTTGCGAAACAAAAGAGTTCCATTAGTAAAAGTGTTATGGCTCAAACACGGATGGAAAAAGCTACTTGGGAACCCGAGAACTCTATGAAAGAGCGTTACCCAAACCTATTTACGGTAAGATTTTCGGGACGAAAATTTCTTAAGTGGGGGAGAGTTGTGACAGCCCAAAATTGACCCTAGTCGGGAAGTGGTTTCGGGACCGCTAAACCGAGTCACCGAAATGTTTGAACGTAATATTTGTTGTCTAGAATATGTAATTATGAATGTGTGAAAATTTCAAGCTTCGATTTAGCCGATAGCATGTGAATTCAGTTAGTAGGACTTGTGTGACACTTTTGAAAAGTGATAGGCTAATCTATAAGGACCTAATAGTGCATGTAGTCAAAGGGGAGGACTTGCATGTCAAATTCCCCCCCCTAATAGTTAGTGGCCGGCCATGACAAGAGATTATGGGTAAAAACATGTCATAAAACATGTTGGGACAATGGTGTATGTAAGAAAAAATAAAATAGTGAGCACGGAATTTAATAATGAAAGTGAACAAAAAAAAAAAAAAAATGGTCTCATGCATGCCCATTGCCGTGAGTGTGGAGAAAGAAAGAAGAATTTTGTTCATCATTTTTCATTTCCTTTGGGCTGAAAATTCTAAGGAAGAAGGAAGGAATTCTTGTTTCATGTTGGTTTGGAAGAGGTTTAGGAGGAGGTTTGGCCATACTTGTACCTAGATTAAGGTAAGTTTGATGTTTTGCCATGAGATTCATGTATATTTTAGTTGCTAGCTTGATGTTCTTGTTAGCCCATGGTTCAAATCTTTGTTATGTCATGGGAATGAAATTCGGCCAAAGTGAATATGGTGTTAATGCCATTGCATGCTAAATATCAAGCTTGATAATGATTCATGTGATGGTGGATTGAGGATTCTTAGATTTTCTTTTAGCATTTTTGAATGAGATACTAAGCTCTTTGTTTAACCATGACCAAATTGAAACGGTATGGTGTTGTGGTATTCGGCCATGTTATATCCATAAGTATGATTCATGCATGTTGCATGGTAAGTAAGATTTAAGCTTTGGATATGTGTGTATATTTGGATATAAGCCACTTGAGAATTCGCCATTGCACCTACATGAATATATGTTTGCACATGATGAATTGGTATGACATGTATACTATTTTAAGGTGTCTATTTGCTTGTGATGTTGTTTGGTTATGAAATAAATGAGAGATGTGTATAGAACTACAATATGTAATGCGTTAATTAGGAAAATGTATGCTGTTTTTTTGTGTAGTATTAAGTGTAAAATTGGCCTCCACATAGACATGCATATTCGGCCAAAGGAAGTAGATTGGTGTGCATGTATTCGGTTAGAGGCAACCATATTGAAGCCTTATCTTGGCTTAGATTGTTGTGAAATGGGTAATAAGTGAGGATGGTTGCGAATATACAAACATACATATGCATGTGTAATTGAATTATGAATGTTTAGCAAGAGGGTTAAACTAGTTGATTTATTGATTAAGCTCAAGGAGTTAAAGAAGGAGAATCAAGCAAGGGAAAGACGAAGGTCATCGAGTAGCCGACTTGGACTGTTTTACCCAACACAAGGTAAGTCATTAAGCGTATATTTGGTGTTGATTTAAATGATCAATATATATATGCAAATGTGTTTAAATGAGTTGGTGTGTAAATGGAAATGTATGTGTATGGAATGATGCCATTGTTGAATGTATAAAGGCAGCAAAATACATAAGGTATTGGTCTCGCACTAAGTGTGCGGGTATAAATGGACACGGTGACAAGATTGGCACTAAGTGTGCGGGTTTAAAATTGTACAGCACTAAGTGTGCGAGTTGAATACATATAGCACTAAGTGTGCGGATTCACTATATGCTCTTGCATTACAATTGGCACTGAGTGTGCGACATTTATCGAGCTAATCCCGGACAGCGGATCGGGTAAGTACCTCGAGCTCATGACGAATAGAAAATATGTTCATGCTCGGGGTTGAATTTGGTAAGCCTTAAATCTATGTGATGATTGAAATTGTATGGTTGTGCTGGAAAATGAGTTAATGTGTAAAATGCTTGATTATCTTGTTGTGTAGAATATGAAATGTGGATGTATGAATTGGTACGAGATTGGACCGAAAGGTCCGAGGTATTATGGTATAGATTCGATATGGACGAGTACCTAGCCTCATTTGTTGTACATGTAGTAGTAACTTTATCGGTGGATTGATGAATGCTTATGACTTACTGAGTTGTAAACTCACTCGGTGTTTTCTTGTCACCCATTTTAGGTCTCTTGGACTCGTGTTGTTGCGTTTCGAACCGTCGTTGAAGTCATCACACCGCTGAAATCTTGTGGTATTGTTTTTTTGTTGTTGAAGAACATTTGGCATGTATAGGCTATTATATTTTGTCGAATTGTGGGTTGTAAACTTTAAGCCATGTGAAAATGGCCTATGTGGTCGTCGAGTGGGATGCTAGAACCTATAGCCACGAGTCTTAGAAACTCAAATTTTGTTAAGGTGGCCATAATTTGTGTCATGTATGATGGATGATTAAGGCCAAGGAAAAATTCATGAAATTGGCATAGTCTACTGCAGTAACTGTTGCGGACAGCAGCAGTGAGATGAGATTGAAAAATCACTAAAAATAGTAGAAGTAGAATTAAATAGTGAGTAAATTATGGAACTGAACCTTGATGAATCTATTTTTATATGGACGAAACGAAACGACCATATGAGCAGTATACTGGGAAATATTAAAGTTCTCGTGAGACAGGGCCAGAACGGTTTCTGGGTCCCCTTTCGCGACTTTGAAAATTTACCATAAATTATCCAGAAAGAATTAGGAGTCATGCCTTATATGTACAGATTCCATTTTGAGACTAGTTTCATTAGAAACAAACGGCACCAGTATTAAAGCCCTGTACAGAAAGATATTCAAGTTGTAACGCGTGGAGGTCAGAGCAGTCGTTCCCTGTAACATGGGTGACTTTAACTAATAAACTGTACCAATTGGCCCAATCAAAAATTCTAAAATAAATCCATGGATGGGTATATGAGTCTAAATTCAGGAAAATTTACGAAACCAGTTTCGAGTTTTGGAACTCGAGATATGATTTTTAAGGCGACGGTGACGCAGTTTTCCGAGCTGTCCAGAAATGCCAAATTGGTCGGTACTTTAAGAGGATTTGTCTCGTTAACCCCTCGTGTCCGACACGGCGTCGGTCACAAGTTAGGGTGTTACAATTTTATTGGTATCAGAGCTATGGTTTAGTCGGTTCTAGGACTACCATAGCGCGTGTGAATCTAGCTATACATGCCAAATTGTTAGCGCTTAATAATGTGATGACTTCGACGGTTGGAATTTTTGTTTTGATTAGCAATGGAACCCGGTAGAGAGACCCTTGGCGGATGACGTTGAAAGTGTAGCGGCTGCTCTGCGCAAGGGACACCGCCTGTTGAGCCTCGATCATCCGCGAATAATCAAAATGAAGGGGTGAAACAAGCCTTCTTCACCATGATGAATGAGTGGGTCGCGCAATATGCCCGAACCAACCCGGCTGTCCAACCATTCCCGAATTTAAATACTCCACCCCAAGAGCCCGCAATGCCTCCGATTCTTCGATCCTGTGAGGCTGAGTAAACCACTGTGGACTTGATTAGGAAGCGTGGGGCGAGGAGTTCAAGGCCATAGTTCTTGATGATGCTTAAAAAGGCCGAGTTCGCTCGATAACACCATTAGAGTGTTAGATGAATCGTCATGCACACCCGACGAATGTCTTAAGTGTGCTATATCCTTGTTATGAGACTCACTTACTATTGGTGGAGGACTTTAATTTCCATAGTCCCAAATGAACGAGTTACTTGGGATTTCTTCCAATCCAATTTCAAAGAAATACATTAGTCAACTGTTCATCGATCGAAGCGTAAGGAATTCTTGGAACTCAAGCAAGGCCGGATGATCAGATATCGAATCTGAACATGAGTTCGTAAGACTTAGTCGGTATGCTCGGGAGTGTGTGGCTGATGAGGTTGCGATGTGGAAAAGATTTGAAGAAGGATTGAATGAAGAGTTAAAGTTACTAGTGGGAATTTTGGAGATAAAGGAGTTCGTGACACTAGTCGAACGAGCTCGCAAGGCGGAAGAACTTGGGAAGGAGAAGAAGAAGGCTGAATTTGAAGCAAGAGATTACCGTAAAAGATCGACGAGTAAAGCTCCGTTCTCGGCTGTAAAGAGGTTCGTGGAGGACACCAAGAAGTCGAGGATGATCATGGGAATTTCCATTAGAGCCCCACCATTGACGGACTCGAGCTACTTGATAGCTAGTGTGGGCAATAATCGTCAAGAGAGACCAATGCCCCCAATGTGGAAGACGACACCTAGGTGAATGTTGGGGTAAGTCATTAATAGGGCTCATTATGGATGCGGTTCAAGGACCACTTCATTAGAGATTGCACGAGCTAGATGAGAGGAATAAGACGCAAGGTGCAAGACCTAGTGGAACGACGGTGGAGGTATAGGCCCCGAGAATCTCTCGGAGGTAGGGGTGGTAATCGAGAGGATCCTCTAATACGGCTGTCCGATCCGAGACCCGTACTCTGCTAGAGCATATGCCATCCAGCGCACGAGAGAGGCATCCTCCCCGACGTTATCACCGGTACTTTTACTCTCTTTGATACTATTGTGATTGCATTGATTGACCCGGCTCTACTCACTCATATGTATGTGAAACCTTAGCATCCAAGAAGACTCTACCGTTGAGTCTCCGAGTTCGTAATTCAGTGTCAAACCCTTTGGGTCAATACGTGCTCGTTGATAAAGTGTGCAAGAGATGCCCCTAATAATTCGAGAATCTGTTTTCCTACCGATCCGATGCTTCTACCATTTAATGAATTGATGTTATTCTTGGTATGGATTGGTGACCGTACATGATGCGTTGGTGGATCGCAAAAGGAAAACCATTGATTTGAGGAGTGCAAATAATGAGGTAGTCCGAGTCGAGTCTCATGATTTAAAGGGCGCCAATGATAATATCTTCTATGACCGCCGAGGTATGTGAAAAGGGTGTGAAACATACCTTGCGTATGTGTTTGGAAGTAAAGAGACGGAAAGGAAACTCGAATCGGTACCGATGGTTTGTGAGTATTCGATGTTTTCCACGAGGAGTTACCGGATTGCCACCGGTTCGAGAAGTGGAATTCGCATCGGTTGTACCGGTACTACTACCGATTTCAATAGCCCCGTGTCGTATGGCATTAACGGAATTAAAGGAATTGAAGGTTCAATTGCAAGAATTGACGGATAGAGGTTTCGCTCGACCGAGTTTTTCTCCATGGGGCTTTTGTATTGTTTGTGAAGAAGAAGGACGGAACCATGAGGTTGTGCATCGACTATCGTCAACTCAATAAAGTGATGATAAATAATAAATATCCATTGCCACGAATTGACGATTTGTTTGATCAATTAAAGGAGCCTCGGTGTTTTCAAAGATAGATTTGAGGTCGGGTACTATCAGTTGAGGGTCCGAGAATCGGACATACCCAAAACCATTTTAGAACGAGGTACGGTCACTACGAATTCTTGGTGATGCCGTTTGGGCTCACTAATGCCCTACGGTGTTTATGGATTTAATGAATAGAATTTTAGGCCATACTTGGATCGGTTCGTAGTTGTATTTATCGATGACATTTTGGTCTATTCGAGAGATGAAACCGAGCATCTTGAACACACGAGGCTAGTGTTGCAAATCTTACGAGATAAGCAGTTATATGCAAAGTTCAAGAAATGTGAATTTTGGTTGAAAGAGGTTAGCTTTTGGGGCACGTGGTGTCCGCACGGGTGTCGTGGTGGACCCGAACAAAATTCAGCCATAGTCGATTGGAAACCACCAAGGAATGTTACCGAAGTTAGGAGCTTTTTGGGCTTGCTTAGGTTATTACCGACGATTTGTAAAAGGTTTCTCGACGATAGCCACGCCAATGACGGCTTACTCCAAAAGGATGTTAAGTTGAATGGACGGAGAAATGTCGAAAAAGTTTCGATCAACCGAAAGCTTATTTGACTGAAGCCCCAATTCTAGTGCAACCCGAATCGGGCAAAGAGTTTGTCATTTATAGTGACGCATCCCTACTTGGGTTGGGTTGCGTATTGATGCAAGAAGGGCGAGTTGTGGCCTATCGTCGAGGCAATTAAAGCCACATGAGAAAAATTATCCAACCCATGATCTCGAATTGGCTGCCATCGTATTCGCCTTAAAGATATGGCGACATTACTTATTTGGTGAGAAGTGCCATGTGTATTCGGATCACAAAAGTCTCAAATATTTGATGACCCAAAGAGACTTAAATCTGCGACAAAGGCGATGGCTCGAGTTGTTAAAAGATTATGAGCTCGTCATTGATTATCACCGGGAAGGGCTAATGTGGTTGCGGATGCCTTAAGCGGAAATCACTATTTGCCTTCTGACGATGAATGTACACTTGTCTATCCTACCCGACAATGTGTTAGTAGCTGAATTGAAAGCCAAACCATTATTGATACGTCAAATTCGTGAAGCTCAGAAAGTCGACGATGAGTTGGTTGCAAAACGGGATGAGTGTGTTCCGAACAAGGACTCGGAATTTCAAATCGATGATGACGATTGTTTGAGGTTCGAAGTCGTCATGTGTCCCAAAGAATTGGAACTTATTCAATAATTTTGAGCGAAGCCCATTGTAGCCGAATGGCAATCCACCGGGAGTACGAAGATGTACAACGATTTGAAACGTCGGTTTTGGTGGCATGGTATGAAACAGGACATCTCCGACTTTGTTTGAGATGTTTAATATGTCAACAAGTGAAAGCGGAACATCAAGTGCCTTGAGTTGCTTCACCGATCACGATACCCGAGTGGAAATGGGATCGAGTCACAATGGACTTTGTGTCCGGCCGCCATTGTCGACTAGTAAGAAGGATGCGATTTGGGTTGTTGTTGATAGATCGACTAAGTCGGCTCACTTTATCCCGTCGTCACGGATTTTTCATTGGATAAACTAGCCAATTGTACGTTTCTCGGTTGTGAGATTACAGGGTACCGATTTCTATTGTGTCGGATAGAGATCCGAGATTTACCTCGCGATTTTGGAAGAAATTTCAAGAAGCTTTGGGTACCAAGTTGCATTTCAAACCGCCTTTCACCCCCAAACCGATGGTCAATCCGAGCGGATAATTCAAATACTCGAAGATATGTTGAGATGTTGTATCCTTGAGTTTAGTGGTTCATGGGAGCGGTATCCGCCTTTGATTGAATTCGCCACAACAATAGCTTTCAATCAAGTATTAAGATGGCGCCTACGAGGCTTTATACGATCGTAAATGCCGTACCCCATTATTCTGGTGAACTTAGTGAAGGTAAATTCTTCGAGGTTGATTTGGTTAAGGATGCCGAGCAAAGAGTTCGAGTAATTCGTGAAAGTTTGAAAGTCGCCCGGATCGCCAAAAGTCGTATGCGGATTTGAAAAGAAAAGATATTGAATATCGGGTTGGAGACAAGGTCTTTCTCAAAGTTTCACCTTGGAAGAAGGTGCTTAGATTTGGCCGTAAGGAAAATTGAGCCCGAGGTTCATCGGGCCATATGAAATATCTGAACGAGTCGATCCAATCGCGTATCGTTTGATTTTGCCCCCGAACTTGAAAGGATTCACAACGTCTTCCATGTTTGATGCTTGACGTTATAGATCGACCCGTCACACGTAATTAGTCCATCGAGGTTGAAATTCAAGCCGATATGAGTTATGAAGAAGAACCGATTCGTATCCTAGCTCGTGAAGTGAAGGAGTTGCGAAACAAAAGAGTTCCATTAGTAAAAGTGTTATGGCTCAAACACGGGATGGAAAAAGCTACTTGGGAACCCGAGAACTCTATGAAAGAGCGTTACCCAAACCTATTTACGGTAAGATTTTCGGGACGAAAATTTCTTAAGTGGGGAGAGTTGTGACAGCCCAAAATTGACCCTAGTCGGAAGTGGTTTCGGGACCGCTAAACCGAAGTCACCGAAATGTTTGAACGTAATATTTGTTGTCTAGAATATGTAATTATGAATGTGTGAAAATTTCAAGCTTCGATTTAGCCGATAGCATGTGAATTCAGTTAGTAGGACTTGTGTGACACTTTTGAAAAGTGATAGGCTAATCTATAAGGACCTAATAGTGCATGTAGTCAAAGGGGAGGACTTGCATGTCAAATTCCCCCCCCTAATAGTTAGTGGCCGGCCATGACAAGAGATTATGGGTAAAAACATGTCATAAAACATGTTGGGACAATGGTGTATGTAAGAAAAAAATAAAATAGTGAGCACGGTAATTTAATAATGAAAGTGAACAAAAAAAAAAAAAGAAAAAAATGGTCTCATGCATGCCCATTGCCGTGAGTGTGGAGAAAGAAAGAAGAATTTTTGTTCATCATTTTTCATTTCCTTTGGGCTGAAAATTCTAAGGAAGAAGGAAGGAATTCTTGTTTCATGTTGGTTTGGAAGAGGTTTAGGAGGAGGTTTGGCCATACTTGTACCTAGATTAAGGTAAGTTTGATGTTTTGCCATGAGATTCATGTATATTTTAGTTGCTAGCTTGATGTTCTTGTTAGCCCATGGTTCAAATCTTTGTTATGTCATGGGAATGAAATTCGGCCAAAGTGAATATGGTGTTAATGCCATTGCATGCTAAATATCAAGCTTGATAATGATTCATGTGATGGTGGATTGAGGATTCTTAGATTTTCTTTTAGCATTTTTGAATGAGATACTAAGCTCTTTGTTTAACCATGACCAAATTGAAACGGTATGGTGTTGTGGTATTCGCCATGTTATATCCATAAGTATGATTCATGCATGTTGCATGGTAAGTAAGATTTAAGCTTTGGATATGTGTGTATATTTGGATATAAGCCACTTGAGAATTGGCCATTGCACCTACATGAATATATGTTTGCACATGATGAATTGGTATGACATGTATACTATTTTAAGGTGTCTATTTGCTTGTGATGTTGTTTGGTTATGAAATAAATGAGAGATGTGTATAGAACTACAATATGTAATCGTTAATTAGGAAAATGTATGCTGTTTTTTTGTGTAGTATTATGTAAAATTGGCCTCCACATAGACATGCATATTCGCCAAAGGAAGTAGATTGGTGTGCATGTATTCGGTTAGAGGCAACCATATTGAAGCCTTATCTTGGCTTAGATTGTTGACGAAATGGGTAATAAGTGAGGATGGTTGCGAATATACAAACATACATATGCATGTGTAATTGAATTATGAATGTTTAGCAAGAGGGTTAAACTAGTTGATTTATTGATTAAGCTCAAGGAGTTAAAGAAGGAGAATCAAGCAAGGGAAAGACGAAGGTCATCGAGTAGCCGACTTGGACTGTTTTACCCAACACAAGGTAAGTCATTAAGCGTATATTTGGTGTTGATTTAAATGATCAATATATATATGCAAATGTGTTTAAATGAGTTGGTGTGTAAATGGAAATGTATGTGTATGGAATGATGCCATTGTTGAATGTATAAAGGCAGCAAAATACATAAGGTATTGGTCTCGGCACTAAGTGTGCGGGTATAAATGGACACGGTGACAAGATTGGCACTAAGTGTGCGGGTTTAAAATTGTACAGCACTAAGTGTGCGAGTTTGATTATATAGCACTAAGTGTGCGAGTTGAATACATATAGCACTAAGTGTGCGGATTCACTATATGCTCTTGCATTACAATTGGCACTCGAGTGTGCGACATTTATCGAGCTAATCCCGGACAGCGGATCGGGTAAGTACCTCGAGCTCATGACGAATAGAAAATATGTTCATGCTCGGGGTTGAATTTGGTAAGCCTTAAATCTATGTGATGATTGAAATTGTATGGTTGTGCTGGAAAATGAGTTAATGTGTAAAAATGCTTGATTATCTTGTTGTGTAGAATATGAAATGTGGATGTATGAATTGGTGCGAGATTGGACCGAAGGTCCGAGGTATTATGGTATAGATTCGATATGGACGAGTACCTAGCCTCATTTGTTGTACATGTAGTAGTAACTTTATCGATGGATTGACGAATGCTTATGACTTACTGAGTTGTAAACTCACTCGGTGTTTTCTTGTCACCCATTTTAGGTCTCTTGGACTCGTGTTGTTGCGTGCTCGGAACCGTCGTTGAAGTCATCACACCGGCTGAAATCTTGTGGTATTGTTTTTTTGTTGTTGAAGAACATTTGGCATGTATAGGCTATTATATTTTGTCGAATTGTGGGTTGTAAACTTTAAGCCATGTGAAAATGGCCTATGTGGTCGTCGAGTGGGATGCTAGAACCTATAGCCACGAGTCTTAGAAACTCAAATTTTGTTAAGGTGGCCATAATTTGTGTCATGTATGATGGATGATTAAGGCCAAGGAAAAATTCATGAAATTGGCATAGTCTACTGCAGTAACTGTTGCGGACAGCAGCAGTGAGATGAGATTGAAAAATCACTAAAATAGTAGAAGTAGAATTAAATAGTGAGTAAATTATGGAACTGAACCTTGATGAATCTATTTTTATATGGACGAAACGAAACGACCATATGAGCAGTATACTGGGAAATATTAAAGTTCTCGTGAGACAGGGCCAGAACGGTTTCTGGGTCCCCTTTCGCGACTTTGAAAATTTACCATAAATTATCCAGAAAGAATTAGGAGTCATGCCTTATATGTACAGATTCCATTTTGAGACTAGTTTCATTAGAAACAAACGGCACCAGTATTAAAGCCCTGTACAGAAAGATATTCAAGTTGTAACGCGTGGAGGTCAGAGCAGTCGTTCCCTGTAACATGGGTGACTTTAACTAATAAACTGTACCAATTGGCCCAATCAAAAATTCTAAAAATAAATCCATGGATGGGTATATGAGTCTAAATTCAGGGAAAATTTACGAAACCAGTTTCCGAGTTTTGGAACTCGAGATATGATTTTTAAGGCGACGGTGACGCAGTTTTCCAGGCTGTCCAGAAATGCCAAATTGGTCGGTACTTTAAGAGGATTTGTCTCGTTAACCCCTCGTGTCCGACACCGGCGTCGGTCACAAGTTAGGGGTGTTACAATTTTATTGGTATCAGAGCTATGGTTTAGTCGGTTCTAGGACTACCATAGCGTGTGAATCTAGCTATACATGCCAAATTGTTAGCGCTTAATAATGTGATGACTTCGACGGTTGGAATTTTTGTTTTGATTAGCAATGGAACCCGGTAGAGAGACCCTTGGCGGATGACGTTGAAAGTGTAGCGGCTGCTCTGCGCAAGGGACACCGCCCGTTGAGCCTCGATCATCCGCGAATAATCAAAATGAAGGGTGAAACAAGCCTTCTTCACCATGATGAATGAGTGGGTCGCATAATATGCCCGAACCAACCCGGCTGTCCAACCATTCCCGAATTTAAATACTCCACCCAAGAGCCCGCAATGCCTCCGATTCTCGATCCCGTGAGGCTGAGTAAACCACCGTGGACTTGATTAGGAAGCGTGGGGCGAGGAGTTCAAGGCCATAATTCTTGATGATGCCGAAAAGGCCGAAGTTCGCTCGATAACACCATTAGAGTGTTAGATGAGCTGTCATGCACACCGACGAATGTCTTAAGTGTGCTATATCCTTGTTCTGAGACTCGACTTACTATTGGTGGAGGACTTTAATTTCCATAGTCCCAAATGAACGAGTTACTTGGGATTTCTTCCAATCCGAATTTGAAAGAAATACATTAGTCAACGGTTCATCGATCGAAGCGTAAGGAATTCTTGGAACTCAAGCAAGGCCGGATGATCAGTTCGAATCTGAACATGAGTTCGTAAGACTTAGTCGGTATGCTCGGGAGTGTGTGGCTGATGAGGTTGCGATGTGGAAAAGATTTGAAGAAGGATTGAATGAAGAGTTAAAGTTACTAGTGGGAATTTTGGAGATAAAGGAGTTCGTGACACTAGTCGAGCGAGCTGCAAGGCGGAAGAACTTGGGAAGGAGAAGAAGAAGGCTGAATTTGAAGCAAGAGATTACCGTAAAAGATCGTGAGTAAAGCTCCGTTCTCGGCTGTAAAGAGGTTCGTGGAGGACACCATGAAGTCGAGGATGACTGCGGGAATTTCCATTAGAGCCCGACCATTGACGGACTCCGAGCTACTTCAGTAGCTAGTGTGGGCAATAATCGTCAAGAGAGACCGAATGCCCCCAATGTGGAAGAGCGACACCTAGGTGAATGTTGGGGTAAGTCATTAATAGGGCTCTGTTATGGATGCGGTTCAAGGACCACTTCATTAGAGATTGCACGAGCTAGATGAGAGGAATAAGGCGCAAGGTGCAAGACCTAGTGGAGCGACGGTGGAGGTATAGGCCCCGAGAATCTCTGGAGGTAGGGGTGGTAATCGAGAGGATCCTCTAATCTGGCTGTCCGATCCGAGACCCGTACTCTGCTAGAGCATATGCCATCCGCGCACGAGAGGAGGCATCCTCCCCGACGTTATCACCGGTACTTTTACTCTCTTTGATACTATTGTGATTGCATTGATTGACCCGGCTCTACTCACTCATATGTATGTGAAACCTTAGCATCCATAAGACTCTACCGTTGAGTCTCTTGAGTTCGTAATTGAGTGTCAAACCCTTTGGGTCAATACGTGCTCGTTGATAAAGTGTGCAAGAGATGCCCCTAATAATTCGAGAATCTGTTTTCCTACCGATCGATGCTT
Source organism: Gossypium arboreum (assembly GCF_025698485.1). Lineage (NCBI taxonomy): Eukaryota > Viridiplantae > Streptophyta > Magnoliopsida > Malvales > Malvaceae > Gossypium > Gossypium arboreum. The sequence goes on from NC_069075.1 coordinate 35,618,037, forward strand.
CTACCATTTAATGAATTCGATGTTATTCTTGGTATGGATTGGTGACCGTACATGATGCAGTGGTGGACGCAAAGGAAAACCATTGATTTGAGGAGTGCAAATAATGAGGTAGTCCGAGTCGAGTCTCTTGATTTAAAAGGAGCGCCACGATAATATCTTCTATGACCGCTCGAGGTATGTGAAAAGGGGTGTGAAACATACCTTGCGTATGTGTTTGGAAGTAAAGAGACGGAAAGGAAACTCGAATCGGTACCAGTGGTTTGTGAGTATTCGGATGTTTTCCACGAGGAGTTACGGGATTGCCACCGGTTCGAGAAGTGGAATTCGACATCGAAGTTGTACCGGTACTACGCCGATTTCAATAGCCCGTGTCGTATGGCATTAACGGAATTAAAGGAATTGAAGGTTCAATTGCAAGAATTGACGGATAGAGGTTTCGCTCGTGAGTTTTTCTCCATAGGCGCTTTGTATTGTTTGTGAAGAAGAAGGACGGAACCATGAGGTTGTGCATCGACTATCGTCAACTCAATAAAGTGATGATAAATAATAAATATCCATTGCCACGAATTGACGATTTGTTTGATCAATTAAAGGGAGCCTCGGTGTTTTCAAAGATAGATTTGAGGTCGGTACTATCGGTTGAGGGTCCGAGAATCGGACATACCCAAAACCGTTTTTAGAGCGAGGTACGGTCACTCTGAATTCTTGGTGATGCCGTTTGGGCTCACTAATGCCCTGCGGTGTTTATGGATTTAATGAATAGAATTTTCAGGCCATACTTGGATCGGTTCGTAGTTGTATTTATCGATGACATTTTGGTCTATTCGAGATGAAACCGAGCATCTTGAACACCGAGGCTAGTGTTGCAAATCTTACGAGATAAGCGATTATATGCAAAGTTCAAGAAATGTGAATTTTGGTTGAAAGAGGTTAGCTTTTGGGGCACGTGGTGTCCGCATCGGTGTCGGGGTGGACCCGAACAAAATTCGCCATAGTCGATTGAAACCACCAAGGAATGTTACCGAAGTTAGGAGCTTTTGGGGCTTGCGGTTATTACCGACGATTTGTAAAGGTTTCTCGACGATAGCCACGCCAATGACGGCTACTCCAAAAGGATGTTAAGTTGAATGGACGGAGAAATGTCGAAAAGTTTCGATCAACTGAAAGCTTATTTGATGAAGCCCCAATTCTAGTGCAACCCGAATCGGGCAAAGAGTTTGTCATTTATAGTGACGCATCCCTACTTGGGTTGGGTTGCGTATTGATGCAAGAAGGGCGAGTTGTGGCCTGTCGTCGAGGCAATTAAAGCCACATGAGAAAAATTATCCAACCCATGATCTCGAATTGGTCGCCATCGTATTCGCCTTAAAGATATGGCGACATTACTTATTTGGTGAGAAGTGCCATGTGTATTCGGATCACAAAAGTCTCAAATATTTGATGACCCAAAGAGACTTAAATCTGCGACAAAGGCGATGGCTCGAGTTGTTAAAAGATTATGAGCTCGTCATTGATTATCACCGGGAAGGGCTAATGTGGTTGCGGATGCCTTAAGCGGAAATCACTATTTGCCTTATGACGATGAATGTACACTTGTCTATCCTACCCGACAATGTGTTAGTAGCTGAATTGAAAGCCAAACCATTATTGATCGTCAAATTCGTGAAGCTCGAAAAGTCGACGATGAGTTGGTTGCAAAAGCGGGATGAGTGTGTTCCAACAAGGACTCGAATTTCAAATCGATGATGACGATTGTTTGAGGTTCGAAGTCGTCTCTGTGTCCCAAAGAATTGAACTTATTCCAATAATTTTGAACGAAGCCCATTGTAGCCGAATGGCAATCCACCCGGGAGTACGAAGATGTACAACGATTTGAAACGTCGGTTTTGGTGGCATGGTATGAAACGGGACATCTCCGACTTTGTTTGAGATGTTTAATATGTCAACAAGTGAAAGCGGAACATCAAGTGCCTTGAGATTGCTTCACCGATCACGATACCCGAGTGGAAATGGGATCGAGTCACAATGGACTTTGTGTCCGGCCGCCATTGTCGACTAGTAAGAAGGATGCGATTTGGGTTGTTGTTGATAGACCGACTAAGTCGGCTCACTTTATCCCCGTGCGTCGGATTTTCATTGGATAAACTAGCCAATTGTATCGTTTCTCAGATTGTGAGATTACACGGTACCGATTTCTATTGTGTCGGATAGAGATCCGAGATTTACCTCGCGATTTTGGAAGAAATTTCAAGAAGCTTTGGGTACCAAGTTGCATTTCAAAGACCGCCTTTCACCCCCAAACCGATGGTCAATCCGAGCGGATAATTCAAATACTCGAAGATATGTTGAGATGTTGTATCCTTGAGTTTAGTGGTTCATGGGAACGGTATCGCCTTTGATTGAATTAAACACAACAATAGCTTTCAATCAAGTATTAAGATGGCGCCTTACGAGGCTTTATACGGTCGTAAATGCCGTACCCCATTATTCTGGTGAACTTAGTGAAGGTAAATTCTTGAGGTTGATTTGGTTAAGGATGCCGAGCAAAGAGTTCGAGTAATTCGTGAAAGTTTGAAAGTCGCCGGATCGCCAAAAGTCGTATGCGGATTTGAAAAGAAAAGATATTGAATATCGGGTTGGAGACAAGGTCTTTCTCAAAGTTTCACCTTGGAAGAAGGTGCTTAGATTTGGCCGTAAGGAAAATTGAGCCCGAGGTTCATCGGGCCATATGAAATATCTGAACGAGTCGATCCAGTCGCGTATCGTTTGATTTTGCCCCCTGAACTTGAAAGGATTCACAACGTCTTCCATGTTTCGATGCTTCGACGTTATAGATCTGACCCGTCACACGTAATTAGTCCATCAGAGGTTGAAATTCAAGCCGATATGAGTTATGAAGAAGAACCGATTCGTATCCTAGCTCGTGAAGTGAAGGAGTTGCGAAACAAAAGAGTTCCATTAGTAAAAGTGTTATGGCTCAAACACGGGATGGAAAAAGCTACTTGGGAACCCGAGAACTCTATGAAAGAGCGTTACCCAAACCTATTTACCGGTAAGATTTTCGGGGACGAAAATTTCTTAAGTGGGGGAGAGTTGTGACAGCCCAAAATTGACCCTAGTCGGGAAGTGGTTTCGGGACCGCTAAACCGAGTCACCGAAATGTTTGAACGTAATATTTGTTGTCTAGAATATGTAATTATGAATGTGTGAAAATTTCAAGCTTGATTTAGCGATAGCATGTGAATTCAGTTAGTAGGACTTGTGTGACACTTTTGAAAAGTGATAGGCTAATCTATAAGGACCTAATAGTGCATGTAGTCAAGGGAGGACTTGCATGTCAAATTCCCCCTAATAGTTAGTGGCGGCCATGACAAGAGATTATGGGTAAAAACATGTCATAAAACATGTTGGGACAATGGTGTATGTAAGAAAAAATAAAATAGTGAGCACGGTAATTTAATAATGAAAGTGAACAAAAAAAAAAAGAAAAAATGGTCTCATGCATGCCCATTGCCGTGAGTGTGGAGAAAGAAAGAAGAATTTTGTTCATCATTTTCATTTCCTTTGGGCTGAAAATTCTAAGGAAGAAGGAAGGAATTCTTGTTTCATGTTGGTTTGGAAGAGGTTTAGGAGGAGGTTTGGCCATACTTGTACCTAGATTAAGGTAAGTTTGATGTTTTGCCATGAGATTCATGTATATTTTAGTTGCTAGCTTGATGTTCTTGTTAGCCCATGGTTCAAATCTTTGTTATGTCATGGGAATGAAATTCGCCAAAGTGAATATGGTGTTAATGCCATTGCATGCTAAATATCAAGCTTGATAATGATTCATGTGATGGTGGATTGAGGATTCTTAGATTTTCTTTTAGCATTTTGAATGAGATACTAAGCTCTTTGTTTAACCATGACCAAATTGAAACGGTATGGTGTTGTGGTATTCGCCATGTTATATCCATAAGTATGATTCATGCATGTTGCATGGTAAGTAAGATTTAAGCTTTGGATATGTGTGTATATTTGGATATAAGCCACTTGAGAATTGCCATTGCACCTACATGAATATATGTTTGCACATGATGAATTGGTATGACATGTATACTATTTTAAGGTGTCTATTTGCTTGTGATGTTGTTTGGTTATGAAATAAATGAGAGATGTGTATAGAACTACAATATGTAATGCGTTAATTAGGAAAATGTATGCTGTTTTTTTGTGTAGTATTAAGTGTAAAATTGGCCTCCACATAGACATGCATATTCGCCAAAGGAAGTAGATTGGTGTGCATGTATTCGGTTAGAGGCAACCATATTGAAGCCTTATCTTGGCTTAGATTGTTGACGAAATGGGTAATAAGTGAGGATGGTTGCGAATATACAAACATACATATGCATGTGTAATTGAATTATGAATGTTTAGCAAGAGGGTTAAACTAGTTGATTTATTGATTAAGCTCAAGGAGTTAAAGAAGGAGAATCAAGCAAGGGAAAGACGAAGGTCATCGAGTAGCCGACTTGGACTGTTTTACCCAACACAAGGTAAGTCATTAAGCGTATATTTGGTGTTGATTTAAATGATCAATATATATATGCAAATGTGTTTAAATGAGTTGGTGTGTAAATGGAAATGTATGTGTATGGAATGATGCCATTGTTGAATGTATAAAGGCAGCAAAATACATAAGGTATTGGTCTCGGCACTAAGTGTGCGGGTATAAATGGACACGGTGACAAGATTGGCACTAAGTGTGCGGGTTTAAAATTGTACAGCACTAAGTGTGCGAGTTTGATTATATAGCACTAAGTGTGCGAGTTGAATACATATAGCACTAAGTGTGCGGATTCACTATATGCTCTTGCATTACAATTGGCACTGAGTGTGCGACATTTATCGAGCTAATCCGGACAGCGGATCGGGTAAGTACCTCGAGCTCATGACGAATAGAAAATATGTTCATGCTCGGGGTTGAATTTGGTAAGCCTTAAATCTATGTGATGATTGAAATTGTATGGTTGTGCTGGAAAATGAGTTAATGTGTAAAAATGCTTGATTATCTTGTTGTGTAGAATATGAAATGTGGATGTATGAATTGGTGCGAGATTGGACCGAAAGGTCCGAGGTATTATGGTATAGATTCGATATGGACGAGTACCTAGCCTCATTTGTTGTACATGTAGTAGTAACTTTATCGATGGATTGACGAATGCTTATGACTTACTGAGTTGTAAACTCACTCGGTGTTTTCTTGTCACCCATTTTAGGTCTCTTGGACTCGTATTGTTGCGTGCTCGGAACCGTCGTTGAAGTCATCACACCGGCTGAAATCTTGTGGTATTGTTTTTTTGTTGTTGAAGAACATTTGGCATGTATAGGCTATTATATTTTGTCGAATTGTGGGTTGTAAACTTTAAGCCATGTGAAAATGGCCTATGTGGTCGCCGAGTGGGATGCTAGAACCTATAGCCACGAGTCTTAGAAACTCAAATTTTGTTAAGGTGGCCATAATTTGTGTCATGTATGATGGATGATTAAGGCCAAGGAAAAATTCATGAAATTGGCATAGTCTACTGCAGTAACTGTTGCGGACAGCAGCAGTGAGATGAGATTGAAAAATCACTAAAAATAGTAGAAGTAGAATTAAATAGTGAGTAAATTATGGAACTGAACCTTGATGAATCTATTTTTATATGGACGAAACGAAACGACCATATGAGCAGTATACTGGGAAATATTAAAGTTCTCGTGAGACAGGGCCAGAACGGTTTCTGGGTCCCCTGTCGTGACTTTGAAAATTTACCATAAATTATCCAGAAAGAATTAGGAGTCATGCCTTATATGTACAGATTCCATTTTGAGACTAGTTTCATTAGAAACAAACGGCACCAGTATTAAAGCCCTGTACAGAAAGATATTCAAGTTGTAACACGCGGAGGTCAGAGCAGTCGATCCCTGTAACATGGGTGACTTTAACTAATAAACTGTACCAATTGGCCCAACCAAAAATTCTAAAAATAAATCCATGGATGGGTATATGAGTCTAAATTCGGGGAAAATTTACGAAACCAGTTTCCGAGTTTTGGAACTCGAGATATGATTTTTAAGGCGACGGTGACGCAGTTTTCCAGCCTGTCCAGAAATGCCAAATTGGTCGGTACTTTAAGAGGATTTGTCTCGTTAACCCCTCGTGTCCGACACCGGCGTCGGTCACAAGTTAGGGGTGTTACATACCTTGTGTTAGGTAAAATAGTTCCATGTCGGCTACTCGATGACCTTCGATTTCCCCTTGTTGGACGCCTCTCCTTTAAGATCTTGAGCTAAATCAAACAAATTTACTTCTCAATCAGACACAAACACACGGCAACCATATACATTTCAAAGGTCAATTTATTCGTATCATTTGTTCATATATTAGCTTTTAACGCATTTGGTCACTAGGCGACCATATTTAACTTTCAAGCATTCATTTCTAATTTTAGTTAAACAATGCCGAATGCCATTAGCTACTAACGACACACACACACATATAAGCACATTTAGCATTTGATACATTCGGCCTTAGCATAATTTCATTAAGAGTCCCCATTAGCCACTTCACTCATCAATTATCACAACTACTTAATAATTCATACTTATCATGCTAGCGAATATTTCTTATTCAAGTTCATCATCTTCATATTCGCACTAACATCACAATCTCATATCATGGCCGAGTGCTCCTCTTAAACTATTGTTCATCTAGATTCAGCATGAAACAACAATCATCACCCTTGTTAGTCACCCTAGCGAAAACCTCACTTATTCAAAACCAAGATTTCAACATGGGTTACCTAAAGAACTTGATAACTAGTTCAAATCTCATCCATCTAACTTACTAATCAAATGTGTACAACATTTCCACCATCTTCTTTAACATCTACCATGGCCGAACGTTCATATCACCATAATTTTCAAAGATTTCGGCATGGTTAAATAAGGGCTTAGAATCTAGCTTAAAACCATGCTAAGATTTAAAGAGCTAACTTGAATTTTTACCTTAATTTCCAGCTCAAAGTGGCTAAATTTCTTCCTCTTTTCCCTCTTCTACACGGCTAAGAAGAACCAAAGTATGAAGCCTTTTCCTTCTCCCTTTTTTTTTTTCGGTCATGTATGAGAATGATGGACACATTTTTTTCTTTGTTTTCTTCCTTTAATTTTTCATTAGTTTATTTCCATGCTTTTTTTTTTTTTATTCCTCCTTACATAATCCATTAACTAGACATGTTTGAAACAAGTTTCCCTTGCCCATAACTTGTCATGGCCACCACTCTTCCCTTTTTTGGGCAAATTGACATGCAAAACCACTCTTTTGCATGCATGTACTATTAGACCATTGTAAGATTAGCCTATCACCTTTCAACAATGTTTCATACAAGTCCATTTTAAATAAATTCACATAGAAATGATCAAATTAATGCATGAAACTTTCACAGATGCATTTACTAACATCATAAACATAGAATATAACTTTTAATTACTTATAAGACTCGGTTTAGTGGTCCCGAAACCACTTTCCGACTAGGGTCAAATTAGGGATGTCACAAATTCGGTATGTGAGGATAAGGCAATGATATAATTGGTTAATGTAAGTTATTATATGAATGAATGTGGTTAAAGGTATTAGTATAAGCCTTATAAATAATGGAAAATGTCCTAGAAGTTTTCTTATGTGTATATATATATACATACATATTCGGACAAGAGATGACCAATTAGAATATTAATAGGTGAATTTATGTACTCGATTTTAATAACAAGTTTCAAATTGTTTGCATTATTTAAAACTTATTAAGCATCAATATGCTTACTCTGTTGTCTTAATCCTTTGTTTTATAGATCCTGCTCGTTAACTATCGGATTCGAGAGTTTCAAAGTCAAAGTCGTCCACACTATCTAAGCCCTTTCGGTACTTTTGTAGCCGAACTTTGTTAATGGCATGTATAGGATTGACTTTTGATGTTAATTAAGTATCTTTTTGATAATGTATATATGTATAGCCATGCGAAGATGGCTTGTTAAATTATTATATGTATTCCATATAGTTGATGTGTATGTGTGGTTGATATTCGATTAATGTTTTAAAATGTTTTGATGTGAATTGAACTTAGGAACTATTGGTATAGTGTTAAATGAAAATTTCGTGCTTGTTTTCTAACACTCCTTAATTCCTCCGGCGATGGGTACGGGTTAAGGGTGTTACATTTTATTGGTATCAGAGCTCAGGTTTAGTCAATTCTAGGACTAACGTAGAGTGTTTGAGTCTAGCTATACATGCCATACAATGTTAATATGATAGTGTGATGATCTCTGACAGTTAAAATGTGTTTTCGTATAGTAATGGATCCCGATCCCAATCGAGCGGTAGCTGATGATGTTGAGAGTGTAGCGCCTACTCCCACACACGGGACCACGCCGGTGGACTCTCAACCTATTGTTAGCAATCAAAATGATGAGGCTAGACAAGCCTTTTATAATGTGATGAATGATTGGTTTAACCAATACATTCGAACTAATGCGGCTATTCCACAACCCCCATTTCCAACAAATACACCCCCTGCACCCACGATACCTCCTGTAATTGATCAGATGAGGTTGAATAAGCCCCCGGTTGACCGAATTCGAATGTACGGGGCTACTGAATTTAAAGCTACAGATTGTGATGATGCCGAGCAAGCTGAATTTTGGTTGGACAACACCATTCGAGTACTTGATGAATTATCTTGCACACCCGATGAATGCCCAAAGTGTGCTATATCTTTGCTACGTGATTCTGCCTATTATTGGTGGAATACATTGGTTTCTGTTGTACCCAGAGAGCGGGTGACGTGGGAGTTCTTCCAAACTGAATTTCGAAAAAAATATATCAGTCAGAGGTTCATCGATCAGAAGCGGAAAGAATTTCTTAAACTTAAACAAGGTTCCATGTCAGTTACTAAATATGAACGGAGGTTTGTCCGACTTAGTAGATATGCTCGGGAATGTGTATCATCTGAGGCTATTATGTGTAAACGCTTTGAAGACGGGTTAAATGAAGATATTAAAATGTTTGTTGGTATTCTTGAAATCAGAGAGTTTGTGGTACTAGTGGAGCGAGCTTGCAAAGCCGAGGAGCTTAGTAATGAAAAAAGAAAAGCTGATGTTGGAACTAGAGAGTTTAATAAAAGATCTTCGGGAAAATCTATTCAGCAATCATCGAACAAATTTCGAGATGATTTTGGTCGACCTAAGAACACTACAGGTTTTTCCAGACGAGACCGTGATCGACCTCCTATGAGTACGCGAGTCACTTCAGTTGCCAGTGTTGGAAATGATCGAAGGGATAGGACCGAGTGTAAATTTTGTGGGAAGTGGCATTCGGGGAGTTGTAGATTTCATAATCACTCCTGTTATAGATGTGGATCACCTGATCACCTCATTAAAGACTGCCCAAAGTTGTCAGAACAAAATGTGAATCAGAGTGGGAAACCGGGTACTACTACAGCTCGAGGTAGACTGTTGAGGAATGCGGGAAATGCTAGTAGCGGTCAAAGAGGATCTAGGGATGCTACAACCAGATCAGAGGCTCGTGCTCCTACTAGAGCTTATGCTATACGTGCACGCGAGGATGCTTCTTCGCCTGATGTTATTACCGATACTTTCACTCTCTTTGATACTGATGTGATTGCTTTGATTGACCCTAGTTCTACTCATTCTTATGTATGTGAGACTTTAGCATCCAGTAAGACTTTACCTGCTGAGTCTACTGAGTTTGTTATTAGAGTGTCGAATCCCTTGGGTCGATATGTGCTTGTCAACAAGGTGTATAAGAAATGCCCCTTAATAATCTGAGGCTCCTATTTTCGGCCGACTTGATGCTTTTACCGTTTGATGAATTTGATGTTATTCTCGGTATGGATTGGTTGACTGTACATGATGCAGTTGTGAATTGAAAAAATAAGACCATTGATTTGAGATGTGCAAATAATGAGATAATCCGAGTTGAGTCTACTAATTTGAGCGGATTGTCAGCAATAATAATATCCTCGATGTTGGCTCAAAAATATGTGAGAAAGGGGTGTGAAGCATATCTTGCATATGTACTTGATAGTAAGGAGTTAGAAAAGAAACTTGAATCGGTGCCAGTAGTTTACGAGTATTCAGATGTTTTTCCTGAAGAGTTACCGGGATTACCGCCTGTTCGAGAGATAGAGTTTGGCATTGAACTTGTACCTGGGACTACACCAATTTCGATAGCTCCGTATCGTATGGCACCATCGGAATTGAGAGAATTGAAAACTCAGTTGCAAGAGTTGACGGATAGAGATTTCGCCCGACCAAGTTTCTCACCTTGGGGTGCACCAGTATTGTTTGTGAAAAAGAAAGATGGAACCATGAGAATGTGCATTGACTATCGTCAATTAAATAAAGTGACAATAAAGAACAAATATCCGTTACCGCGTATTGATGACTTGTTTGATCAGCTGAAGGGAGCCTCAGTGTTTTTGAAGATAGATTTGAGATCAGGTTATTATCAGTTGCGAGTTAGAGACTCAAATGTGCCTAAAACCACTTTCAGAACGAGGTACGGTCACTACGAGTTCTTAGTGATGCAATTGGGCTCACTAATGCCCTTGCGGTATTTATGGATTTGATGAATCAAATCTTCAGACAGTATTTGGACCGGTTTGTAGTTGTGTTTAAAGACGACATTTTGATCTATTCGCGAGATGAAACCGAACATGCCGAGCACCTGAGATTAGTGTTACAGATTTTACGGGACAAGCAGTTATGTTGGATCGTATGAGATTACCGAAAGGATAAGGCCAGTAGCATATCGGTTAAATTTTCCATCTGAGTTGGAAAGGATTCAAGATGTGTTTCATGTGTCTATGTCGCGCCAATACTGATCAAACCCTTTACATGTGATTTCACCGACAGAGGTTGAGATTCGACCAAATATGACTCATGGTGAAGAGCCGGTTAAGATTTTAGCTCGAGAAGTCAAACAATTGAGAAATAAAAGTATTGCCCTTGTGAAAATTTTGTGGCAAAGACATGGGGTTGAAGAGATTACATGGGAACCCGAAGAGGTCATGAGAAAACAGTACCCAAACCTTTTTACTGGTAAGATTTTTAGGGACGAAAATCCCTAAGGAGGAGAGTTGTACCATCCCGATTTTGGGCCCAGTTGAAATAGTGGTTTTGAGACCACAAATTTGTGGTAGAAATAATTATTTTATGAATGTGTTGAGGTCTATGATATGTTTTCATGATTGTATGAAAGTTTCGTTAAGAAATTTTGTTGATAGAGTGTCCAATTTGATTTTTAGGACTAAATTGTAAAAGTTGCAAAATATGTGATTCTAGAAGCATTAAGCATGAAATAGCTATGGATTATAAATTAGAGGTCCTTCAATAGCAATTTGACCAATTTCTATTTTTATGGACAAAAATAGACATGAATAGGTAAAATTTCAAAGTTTAGTAAAAAGGGCATTTTCGATATTTGGTAAATGAAAGGATAAAAAGGGAAAACAAAGCACAAATTTGTCCATATTATTCAACCCTTGGCTGAATTTCATAAGGGACTCCATAGCTAGGGTTTTGTCACTTTCAAGCTTGATAGTAAGTGGATCCTAGCCCCGTTTTTAATGTTCTTTACATTTTTTGAAGTTGTTATCAACCAATCTAGCCATTTCTACCATTTATTTGAGCTAAGGTTGATTTCTAAGGTTTGACCCATGTGTGACATGCATGTATTTTGATGTTTCATGGTAGTTTATGAAATTTTGACGTGTGATAAACAACTTTTACTAAGTGATTTTTCATGAAAACACCTAAAAATAACCTAATTGTATAAGTTCTAAAATGTGCAGTAAAAATTCGATTTGATGAAAAATATGGGTTGATATGAGCATGTGTGTTGGTCGGCTAGGCTTGAGTAACAAAGAATGAGCTTAAGAATGATATAGTACAGGTATGTATGGAAATCTCACAAGAATGAGCTTGTTAAGTGATGAGCTTTTCGTAAGATTAAGAATGATAAAGTTATGCTTATGAAACTATGTTGATAAATATGTTATTTATGTTAAGTTAAATTGTATGATATTCATGCTAAATGTTGCTTAATATTATTTATTATTGCATGTGAGCTTACTAAGCTTTATGCTTACTCCCCTTCCTTTCCATTTTCTTATAGTATCGCCAAGCTAGCTCGGGAATCAAAGGACATCAGAGCTTGATTCACACTATCAAATTAATCCTTTGGGTATTTATGATTTGACATTTTGAGTATGGCATGTATAGGAGACTTGGTCTCTTTTGTTTACTTGTCATATTAATTTGGCCAAGTGTGTTGGCTTATAATGGTTTGATGATTCATTTCGTATATGGCCATGAGATATGGCTTATATTGATTATTGGGTTGTAAGCCTATTTATACATGCATGCATGCGCCTATGCCTTTGAGATCTGGTTTGTGATTGTGTATATGATGGGTTATGTTATTTGTTATGAATGCTTGTTGGTTTAATTGAGATGTGTTGGTACGATGATAACTAAGGTCCTAATGTGAGAAATAGAAGCAAACTTATAATTTTTAATGCATGAGAATTGGTAAATTTGGCTTGACAAAGTATAGTCTTGTGCATGTATAAGTTGATATGATGTTGTCATGATCATGACTTGTTTGATTGTGTCTAAGTACTCAATTATTCCATGTTAAGTGCCTTTGAAGTTATGTATGTATTTGAGTATAAAAGGGTGGCAAATGGCTAGGAAAATAGCCTCAAAATTGTCCATAGGGGTAGACACACAAGCATGTGTCTAGGCCGTGTGTGACACACGGTCTGTCCCCATGGGCGTGTGATCTAGCCGTATGTCCCCTACACCTTAGTTTTGAGAAACAAAATGTCCAATAGGAAGCACACAGGCATGAGACAAGACCGTGTGTGTTGGCCGTGCGAGAGACACGGCCTTAGGACATGGGCATGTGCCCAGGCCATGTGAAGTCTACACCTTAATTGCAAAAATTAAATTCGTCACACGGCCTAGCACATGGGTGTGTGACTTGGCCGTGTGACCCTATTTTGTTGATGACATCATAAACAGAGAGTTACACGGGCTGAGGACACAGGCGTGTCCCAAGCCACACCGGTGTGTGTGATCACACGGCCTACCCACACGGGCGTGTAACCCTCCAAAGCATGAAAATTTTCTAGATATTGTAAAAAATTTCAAAGGTTCTTTGTTTAGTCCCGAACCACTCCCAATGTATATTTTGGGCCTCGTAGGCCATATAAGGGATGATATGCATATGTATGAATGGTTTTAAATTGGGTGCATTTTCTTGTCTCAATTTTGTATGATTGCTTGTGTTTAAGTCCGGTAATGCCTCGTACCCTATTTCGGTGTCGAATACGGGTAAGGGGTGTTACAATTATCATGTGCTTTATGATTACTAACAAACCTTTCACTTGCTTAATCATGAGTTTATATACAAGCTTTATAACTTCTTCAATTTTAAGCTCATAATATACATGTACATACCTGTACCAGTCCATAACAAGTTCATACATATACGGAATGCCGTTGAATACTCAATGCCTCGCACACTAAGTGCCAAACTCGATATCTCGCACACTAAGTGTCATACATAGCCGAAGCTATCTCAAATCGCACACTAAGTGCCATATATAGCCAAAGTTATGTCGAATTGCACACTAAGTGCCACAAATAGCTGATTTGTCATCAAACACAACTGGAGTCCCGTATATACAATTTATGCAATATCAAAGCACTAAAAGCATAATTATTACAGTGCTTAATACATACGAACTTAACTGAGATCTTAAAACGACGAATCGAGTGGATTAGTCGATAGCTTTATCTTTTCCCCGATCCAAGTCTGTATTCTGCTTTTCTTAATCTAATTATTTTCAAAATTAACTTATTCAATCATATATTCATTCAATTTAGTCCAAAATACACTTTAAAACACATTTACACTTTTGTCCCACAAATTTCACATTTTTCACAATTTAGTCATTATTTCACAAAATCACAAATTAATGAAATTCAAGACTAACCCATGCTAGCCGAATTACCATAATACCGCTAGCATCCCGTAATTTTCATTTATTTCACATTTAAACCACAAAGTTTCAACATTTCTCAATTTAGTCCCTATTTTGCATTTTCTCAATTTAATCACTTTACAAAACTTGCTTAACTATCAACAACCATTCATAATCTTTAACAATTTTGCAAAATAATCCCTGGGCTAGCTAGACCTAGTTGCAACGATTTCAAAAGCATAGAAATCATTAAAAACTGAGTCAAAATACATACCTAATTGAAGAATTTAGCTTAAACGAATGAATAACCCTAGTTTCTTCTTGTTCTTCTTTAATTTCGGTTCAAAGATGATATCGGAAGCCTTTCATTTGGGTTTTATTTTATTTATTTTAAGTTAAATTACCAAATTACAAATATAACCTTATTAAATAACCATTGAAATCATCCATTCTATGCCCATAAATGTCCACTTATACTTTTAATGGTCTAATTACAACATAAGGACCTTTAATTTAAGATTCCATAGCTATTAGATACTTTTAGCTAATAAAACTCTACTTTTACACTTTACGCGATTTACTCCTTTTTTTCGAATTGACCATATAAACAATAAAATTTCTTCACGAACTTTTCACACATACATGCTATCGTGCTGTAAACATTAAAACAATAATAAAATAAATATTTTGACTTCGGATTTGTGGTTCCGAAATCACTGTTTCGATTTGACTAAAAACACGTTTTTATCTCTACTAACTAAATACACGTTTTATATTTAAATTATTGTATGAATAATTAATTAATTTTAATTAATTAAATAAATAAATTTTAATTAATTAAATAAATAATCATATTTCGTAATAATTTTATGATATATAAAATTAATTAATTAAATAACCATATAATCATATTTTGTAATAATCATATTTTTTAACTTTTAAAAATTAACGAAATTGTTCCCCATGTTGGGATTAATTTCTGGTTTAATTATTTTTCATAGACCTTTTCTAATGAAAAGCTATTGAAAAGATAAGTAAATAATGATGGGTGGTTTATTACTTAATGAAAAATGAGTTCGTTTAGTCAATCTATACTCTTTTTTAATAATTGAAATTTATATTTTTTAATTTGGTACTTAATTTTTTCTAATTTTATATTTAAATTTATTAAACATTATATAAATTATTTCAATATACTATAAAATTTATTTTTATAAGATAATAAAAATAATCAATATATGATTCACATGTGGAAGATGACATGAAATTTTTTTTTGTATTTTAAATGTTTAATTACTTTTTATTTATTTTATTTTAATTTTTTAGTTTAGCATAATGAATTTATTTTATAATTAATTAATTAATTTACACTACTCTATTAAGTTAACCATATCATGTTATTATCACTACTCTATTAAGTCACATGAATAGTAATTGCGTGTATTTTTTCAAAGTTGAATTTGAGTTTTATTTAGTAATATCGTGTATTAGTAATGATGAAAACGAAGCAAAAGTTGAGGCCAATTTTCAAAGCCATAAACATAAGAAATGGTTGCAATATTTAATTAATTTTTAAAATTTAAAACTAAATAAATAAAACAGACAACAAGTTTTTAACTTGAAAAGAAATTATTATCAATATATTGATTGATGGAAGTTCAAATAGTGTTGTTATGATAAAATAATAGTTTGTGCAAGATTTTACATAACCTGGTTCCATTTATAACTACAAATTGGTTCCATCACCAAACCAAATTAAAAAATTCAGTAAATGAATAAAAGGAAAATAAGAATAAAAGTTAATGATTATCATAACTTACATAAATATTTAAGGAATATAAAAAAATGTAATTTTTAACATTTAGAGAATATAAAAATGTTGTCACTAATATGTATTTTTAAATAATTAGATACTTGATACTTGATATTATATTATCTATTTTAGTACAATGACATGATTTAAATCTATTTAGAACACTTAAGTAACCGTAATTTACTGCCAACTTCAGACTTCAAGAACTACGAAATGGGTAAGAGTTGGATGGATTTGTCAAGGGTAAACAACGACCATCGAGATGGAGTACAAACTTTTCTAAATTTTGCATTTCAAAATGCAAGCCAAGAGAATATTATTCTTTCCCCATGTAAGAAGTGTGGCAACATGAATTGAAATTTTCGTGAAGTTGTCTACGAACATCTAATTGTTGATGGATTTATTCGGGGTTATTAAAAAATAGATTTTCCATGGAGAGTGTACACCTCGTAGAACCTCTTAAACAATTAATCTGGCTTATCCTCATAATGCTTACCATTAGTCTGTTAGAGAAGATGACATGGAAGGTATGTCGCGTGATGCATTTAATATGCGGAGTCATGGTTTGCAATAGTTTCCACCTGAAATTATTGCATCCTATGATTGTGATATTGGTTGAAATGCTTTTACTGAAATGAGAAGAAGTGCACCTGATGAAGAGCCAAATGGAGAAGCGGTGAAGTTCTACAGGTTACTTAATGAAATGAATGAAGAACTTTATGAGGGATTAAAATTTCAAAACTATCATTTTGCATTCGTCTTTTTCACTTTAAATGTTTGTGAGGGTGGACTGGAAACTCTTTTATGCTATTGTTAGAGTTTTTGAGAGACATGTTTCCATTTGTAAAAATCCCTAATTCATGCAAAGATATGAAGAAACTAATAAATGATTTAGGCCTTGGGTACGAAAAAGTTCATAGTTGCCCAAATGACTACATGTTGTATTGGGGTGATCGAAAAAACCAATAGTCTTGCCATGTTTGCGTAATCTCGTTGGATGAATAGGAATGTAGAAGATGTGAATCAGGATGAAGGTGAGTCACAATCAAGAAAGAAGGCAGTAAAGATTTTGTGATATTTTCCACTAATACCAAGGCTTCAAAGGCTTTTCATGTCGTCAAAGATAGCCAACTCTATGAAGTGGCATCATGATCAACAAATTGAAAATGGATTATTAAGGCATCCTAGGATTCTTTATCTTGGAAATTGTAACACCCATAACCCATATCTGTCACCAGAATAGGGTTATGGAGCATTACCAGACTTATTTCATAAATAATCATACATTTCACATACAATTTCCTATTCCAAATATAAATCATTCAAAAATCAATCACATTGTCCCTAATATGAGCCTATGGGGCCCAAATCATGCATTAGAAGTGGTTCAAGACTAAACCCATAACTCAAGAAATTTTTGGAAAACTTAGAAAAATTTTCAAAATATAGGGGACACACGCCTGTGTGGCCAGGCCGTCTGTCTCACACGGTCAAAGATATGCCCGTGTCACAGGCCATGTGGACATTCGAAATGGGATCACATGACCATGTCCCAGCCTGTGTCCAACCCCGTGTGACTCTCTGACTTGGGTCACACTATAACAGTCCGGTTTAGACCCTAGTCAGAATAATGGTTTCGAGACCATAAATCTAAGTCAGAAAAATATTTTAATATTACTTTCTATGCTTAATATATGTGAATTAGTATGTATGAAAATTTCGTACGAAAATTTGATCGTTTGTGTGCGTAATTGGATAAAAGGACCTAATCGCGTAAAATGTAAAAGTTGTCTACTATTTGTTAAAGTGCTTAATTGATTTGTTTTATTAAAGGAAAGGTCCTTATGATGAAATTAGACCATTGAAAGCATGAGTGGACAATTATGGCCTTAATATAATGGCTTATTAAATGGTTTAATAAAAGGGCAAAATTGGTATTTAGTATATTATGTTAATTAAATTAAACAAAATATGAATTTTTCTTCATTTTTACTTACCTTTGCCGAAAAACACCAAAGAAAAGAGAAAGAAAAAGAGTTTTAGGGTTCAACACATTGATTTGGTGATTAATGCATGGATTTTGTTCGGTTTTTTATAATTTCTACGTTTTTGTAATCGTTGCTTTGTATACTATCAAGCCCATGTCTCAATTTTTGATTTTGTTAATGATTTTGAGTTATGATATTGATGAAACTATGAGCTTTATGAAGTTGATGATAGTAAATTAAAGATATGTGTTAGATTACTAAGTTTTGTCTTTGAATTTTTGATGAATTTGAGTAATTTGGGCTAAATTATGAAATTTTTAAATGGAGGAACTAAAATGTGAAATAAACGAAATAGGTGGACGTGTATGAGTGCTATGAATATTCGACTAAGAATAAGTATATGCAAATTTTGTGTATTTTTAGATTTTTGTGATTAGGGACTAAATTGTCAAAATATGAAAATATGAGGGCTAATGTGTAAAATGCCCTAAATGTGTGTTTGTTGATTGATTTGAATGATTTGGTAAATAAAAGAGTTAAACTTGAATTTCTATAGATCAAGAACAAAAGAAAACAGAATTAGATCGGGGGAAATTGAAAGTCGTCGAGTAGTCAGCTCTGTTCGTCCGAATCCGTACGAGGTAAGTCTATATACAAATAAATGCGTTTGAAATGATTTATTTGTGCTTATATGCTATTTAATAATGATGAATAGCTTAATGCATTGAATATGAGATATTTGAGAGAGTATCAACAAAGTTCAGATGTCCGAAAAGCCCCGTACGAACCATAGGAATAGTTAAGATACATTTTGTAACACCCCTTACCCGTTACCGTCGCCGGAACAGGATACAAGGTATTACCAGAACATAACACATACCATTAAACATAACCGAGATAGAAATATGTCATCCAATTTGATAGTGCATCATATAACATATCTCTTGAACAATATTAGCCAACTTTAATGCCTTGTACAAAGTAGCTGGTCGAGTACTGTAACTAATATTTTAAACCTAGACAAATATGACACGTAACAAAATAATTAAGCCTACTATACATGCCATAATTCAAAACGTTTAGTTCAAATACCCTAAAGTATGATAGTGCGGGTAGATCTTCACGATCCTTAACTCCTGAGCAAGCTGGAGGACACTAGAAGACAAAAGAGAGAAAACAAAGTAAGCTTATAGCTTAGTAAGTAAGTATGTAAATACTAATTAAAGAATCTAACATGTTTACACAACAATTCAAGTATATCTACTTTAACTTAACTATTCATTCCACTTTGATTAAGCTATCTCTGCTGCGTCATATTCACTAAATAAATCATAACTCGAGTTACAAAACTCGAAATTCAAATCCGTAAAATTTCCCTGAACCTAGACTCATAAAGCTTCTTGCTAATTTTTTTCTATAATTTTTGGTTTAGCCGATTAGTACAGTTTATTAGTTAAAGTTTCCCCTGTTACACAGCTCGACTGATCTGACCTCTATTCACTACGAATTGAATTTCTCTCAGTAAACAATTCAAACAACCCTGAAGTCTATTTCATTTAAAACTAGTCTCAATAAGAAATTTAGGCATGTAAACTATATTTCTTAATTTGCTTTGTACAATTTTCAATGATTTTTCAAAGTTGGAACAGGGGATCACGTATTCATCCTGAGCAAGTCACTTACAATTGTTAATATCTCAAAATATAGAATTCCTTTGCTTGCTCTGTTTCTTTTATATGAAAGTAGACTCATTAAACTTTAATTTCACATCTCATTCAACCTCTAATTATATTTTTCCTATTTTTGGTGATTTTTCAAAATCACATCACTGCTACCATCTAAAAACAGTTTTAATGTTAATTTCACTCTTTCACACATTCTTTATGCTAACCTCATTTTATCTTATAAATGTATATACCACAAATCATTTTCACCACATTTCATTCACCATAAGTGTAGGTCCAAACCACAATATCACCACAAAACCATCCCGTTGAACAATTTGGGTCAATCCTCGATATTTAATGGTTTCAACACACAGCCCTACCATCATACTTCATTTAGTTCGGCTCTCTTGTACACATGGTGAACACTTAGTACCACTCATGCGACCTAGCCGATTTGTCTTGTAGCTCTCTTGTCTACATGGTGTCCTTCACTTGGAATCACGCATGCGACCTAGCTACATTTATCTTTCATGTAGCTCTCTTGTCTACATGGGATACATCCCGTATCACACATGTGACCTAGCTACTACATGGTGTCTCGTAGCTTTCTTGTACACATGATGTGCACTCAAGGCATCATACATGTGACCTAGCTACGCTCCTCTATTTCATTCGATCTCTCAGAATGTTCAACCGGATCTCTCTCTATATTTATTTCCATTCTTCCAATAGTCGATTTATATTTTAACATCAGCTAGTATATTTATATAATAGGCTAAAATATAAGAACGTACATGAAATTATTGTAATATTTACATACGAACTTACTTTGGTGCAAAATGTGGAAATTTTGCAATTTAGTCCAAAACTTTTTCCTTTCCCCGTTCGAGGTCAATTCCGCGCCTTTCTTGATCTATAATAACACATTTAGCTCATTTAATACTCATACTATTTATTTCAATCCAAAAATCACAACATGGAAAAATTACATTTTTGCCCCCTAACTTTTACAAAATTACAATTTTACCCCTAGGCTCAGGAATTTAATTTCAGCCCTTATTCTTATGTTTTATGATATGCTGAACATTTTTCTCTTCTACAACAACATCAAATTCTCACTCTATAATATAGTTATGAACAATAGGTATTTTTACCGATTATCTTGCTTTTACTCGTTTTCACTTAAAACCGAGTAGCACAAGTTGTCTAACATAATTTAAAATCTCATATTCTATCATAAAACATCAAAATACACAAATTTCACCTATGGGTATTTTTCCAAATATGAACCCTAGGTTAAATTATTACTAGCATAAACTTAATCGAGCTTAAGGATTCCAAAAGCGTAAAGAACATTAAAAGCGGGTTGGAATCACTTACTATGGAGCTTGAAAGTTGAAGAAACCCTAGCTATGGAGAGAGGAGAATTCGGCAGCAACTAAGGAGGATGATGATCAATTTTGTGTTATTTTTCCCATTTTATTTCATTTAATATCCAAATGACCAAAATGCCCTCCTTACTAAACTTTCAAAATTCCTTCCATGTCCTAATTTTGTCCATGAACTTAAAATTGGTCAAATTGCTATTTAAGACCTCCTAATTAATATTCCAAAACAATTTCATACTAAAAACTTCTGGGATGCAAATTTTGCAACTTATTCGATTTAGTCCCTACTTTCAATTTAAGCACTTTAGGCATAGAATTTCATCACAAAATTTTCACACAATCATGCAACCATATCGTAAACCCCAAAATAATTTTAAAACAATTATTTCTATCTCGGATTTGTGGTCACGAAACCACTATTCTGATTAGGCCCTAATTCAGGTTGTCACAATTCTCCCCCCCTTTAGAGATTTTCGTCCCCGAAAATCTTACCGGTAAAGAGGTTTGGGTACTGTTTCCTCATAGCTTCCTCAAGTTCCCACGTAGCCTCTTCTATCCCATGTCTGTGCCACAATACTTTCACTAAGGCTATACTTTTATTTCTTAACTGTTTAACTTCTCGAGCCAAAATCTTTATTGGTTCCTCCTCATAGGTCATATCCGATCGAATCTCAATTTCTGTTGGGGAAATCACATGTGAAGGATCAGAATGATAACGTCGCAACATTGATACATGAAACACGTTATGAATTCTTTCTAACTCTGCTGGTAAGGCCAACCGATATGCCACTGGTCCAATTCTCTCAGTAATCTCTTACGGCCCAATAAAACGCAGACTCAACTTGCCTTTTCGACTAAATCTCAGAATCTTTTTCCATGGTGACACCTTCAAGAACACTTTATCACCCACCTGAAATTCAATCTCTTTTCTTTTTAAATCTGCATATGACTTTTGTCGATCTGAAGCAGCTTTCAAGCAATCTCGAATTACTTTTATTTTCTCTTCGATTTCTTTAACTAGATCAACTCCGTGAATCTATTTCTCACTAAGCTCGGTCCAATATAAAGGAGTCCGACACTTACGACCATACAAGGCTTAAATGCGGTGCCATTTGTATACTTGATTGATAAGCTGTTATTGTAGGCAAACTCAATCAAAGATAGATATTTCTCCCAACTACCTCCAAATTCTAAAACACAACATCTAAGCATATCTTGAGTACCGGATTACTCTTTCCGTTTGACCATCTGTTTGTGGATGAAATGCGGTACTAAAGTTCAATTTTGTACCCAAAGCTTCTTGTAACTTTTTCCAAAATCTCGAGGTAAATCTTGGATCTCTATCGATATTATAGACATAGGTACTCCGTGCAACTTCACAATTTCAGCAATATATAATTCGCTAATTTATCAAGTGAGTAATCAGTGCGTCTTGGTATAAAGTGGGTGACTTTGTTAATCTATCAACCACTACCCAAACAAAGATCCTTCTTTTTAGGAGTTAAAGGCAAACCGGTTACAAAATCCATGGTAATCTTGTCCCATTTCCACTCGGGCACCATTACCGGTTGAAGTAATCCTGAAGGCACTTGATGTTCACTTTTACTTGTTGATGATCAAACACTTGGTTACAAATTCAAATGTCCTTTTCATACCGCCACCAATCTGACTTCTTTAAATCATTATATATTTTTGTGCTACCAGGATGAACGATAAACAGACCATTGTGTGCCTCATGTAATATTTTACGAATCAATTTATCGTTTTTCGCACACATATCCTGTCTCGAAACATCAAACAATCATCCGGTCCAATTCGAAAATCGAGTCGTGCTTTGATTAGCATTGAGTTCTCTTGATCCGCAACTCACTATCATTCTTTTGAGCATCATCAACTGGAGAAATAACGGTTTAGCTCTCATCTCTGCTAAGATTGACCCATCGTCAGACAATGCTAACCCCGTGTTCATGGCTCTCAAAGTAAAAAGAAATTTTCTGCTCAATGAGTCAAGAACTACATTTGCTTTTCCGGATGATAATCAATCACTAGGTCATAATCCTTTAATAATTCAAGCCATCTTGATTGTCATGATTCGAGATCCTTTTGATTCATCAAGTACTTCAAACTTTTGTGATCGGTAAAAATTCGGCATTTTTCACCGTACAAATAATGTCACCAAATCTTCAAGGCAAAAACAACAATGACCAGTTCCAAATCATGTGTAGGATAGTTCTTCTCATGCGGTTTTAAGCTGTCTCTCAAGCATAAGCTACCACTTTACCCTCTTGCATCAACACACATCCAAGGCACATTAATGATGCATCACTATAAATTACTGAACTCCTTTCCGGCTCGGGTCAGTACTAAAATTGGTGCTTCATCAATCGTGCTTTCAACTTTTCAAAACTCGTTGACATTTATCAGTCCATTCAAACTTAACATTCTTTTGCAACAACTTAGTCATAGGAGAGGCAATCATCGAAAATCCTTTAACAAAACGTCTATAATACCCGCTCGACCTAAAAAGCGTCTAACCTCGGATACATTCTTGGGCGGTTTCCAATCAACGATCGTAGAAATCTTGCTTGGATCCACCGAATACCATCACCGAGACTATATGTCCCAAAAATCCGACTTCACGAAGCGAACTCACTTTTACTAAACTTGGCAAGCAGTTTCTTTTCTCTCAAGATCGCAATATAGTTCTCAAGTGTTCGGCATGTTCGGACTCATCTCGAGAATAAATTAAAATGTCATCTATAAACACTACTACAAACTTATCCAAATATGGCCAAAAGATCCGATTCATTAAGTCCATAAATATAGCTGGAGCATTTCTTAAGCCGAAAGGCATCACAAGAAACTCATAATGTCCATACCTTGTCCTAAAGGCGATTTTCGGCACATCTGACTCCTTAACTCTTAGCTGGTAATAACCAGACCTCAAATCAATCTTTGAAAACACTGTGGCCCCCTTTAATTGATCAAATAAATCATCAATCCTCGGCAATGGGTACTTGTTCTTTATAGTCACCTTATTGTCGACGGTAATCAATGCAAAGTCTCATTGAACCATCCTTCTTCTTCTGAATAATACAGAGCACCCAGGGAGAGAAACTCGGTCTCACAAATCCCTTGTCTGTTAACTCCTGCAATCGAGCCTTCAATTCTTTTAATTCAATGAGCCATTCTATATGGAGCAATCGAGATCGGTGCAAGATGCAGCAACAAATCAATGGCAAAATCTATCTCTATTCGGAGGCAACCTGGCAATTCCTCCGAAATACATTTGAAACTCACAGACTATCGGTACTGATTCAAATTTCAGTTGAGGCACCTCAATATTCATTACATAAGCCAGATAAGCTTCACACCCTTTTCTCATGTATTTCTATGCAGACATGTGCAAAATCATCATAGGCAATTTATTTGATTCATCTGTTTCAACCCACAGAATTTCTCCATTTTCACATTTCAACTCTAGTGTCTTTTGTTTACAATCTACCTTAGCATCATACAATGTTAACCAGCCCATTCCCAAGATAACGTCAAACTCACCAAATGGTAACAGCATCAAGTTGGCCAAAAAACAGTGACCTTGAATCATTAATGGGCAATTCTTGCAAACCTTGTCAACTAGCACATATTGGCCTAAGGGTTCGACACTTTAATCGTAAACTCAAGAAATTCAACAGCAACTTTTATTGGATACTAAATTCATGCAAATATAGGAATGAGTGGACCCGGGATCAATCAATGCAATAACAATAGTATCATAGAGAGAAATGTACCAAGAATGACATCGGAGATGATGCATCTTCTCGAGCACGTATAGCATAAGCTCTAGCAGTGCTCTAGCTTCGATCTTGCCGTTAAATCTTTCATCACGGTTTTACTACTAGTCCCACCTCCAAGATTTCTCGGTGGTCTACCTCTACTAGCGGTAGTATTCATCTAGCACTCAAATCTTTCTTCTTTAACTTTCTCCGGACAATCTCTAATAAAATGCTCGCGAGAACCCGCACTGAAACAAGCTCGCTTTGGTTCCCCAACACTCACCATAATGTTGCTCGCCACATTGTTGACACTCGGGCTTTCTAGGTCGCACATTACCCACACTTGCCATCAAGTAGCTTGAGCTTTAGACCCGAATATGCTCTACCACGATCTCTGTGAATCCCCAATTGAAACCGTCATTCGAGGGTTTGTCTCTTTGGACCTCTTTGATTGAGATTGAAATGGCTTGCTTATCTGTCTTTTTCGACATCTCGAGCCTCAATAGCGACTTTTCTTCTTTCTTTGTTCAATTCTTCGCTTTAAGAGCTCGATCAACCAATACTACAAATTCTTTCAACTCCAAAATTCCTACAAGCACTTTAATGTCCTCATTCAGCCCATCTTCAAATCTTCTACACATAATGGCCTCGGTGGACACACATTCCTGGGCATACTTGCTGAGTCTTACAAATTCGCGTTCATACTCTGCTACAGACATTTTTCCCTACTTCAATTCAAGGAACTCCTTCCGTTTTTGATCAATAAATCTCTGACTTATGTATTTCTTTCTAAATTCTTCCTGGAAAAAATCCCATGTAACTTTTTCTTTTGGCACCACTGCAACCAAAGTCTTCCACCAGTGGTAGGCCGAATCTCTCAAAAGTGATACAGCACACTTTAAGTATTCCTCGGGTGTACATGAGAGCTCATCAAACACACGGGTAGAATTTTCAAGCCAGAATTCCGCTTTCTCAGGATCATCATCGACCTTTGCTCTAAACTCTTCAGCCCCTTGTTTTCGAATCTTGTCAACCGGAGGCTTGTTCATTCTTACCAAATCTATACCTTGAGCAGCCTACAGAATCGCCCGAGGTATAGGAGGGGTGGAGGAGGTTGAGCATTTGGATTTTTCGAATAAATTCAAGATACCAATTGTTCATCATTTGGAGAAAGGCATCCCGAGCCTCATCTCCTTGTCTCAATGTCTCAGGTCTACTTTCCACAGGAGCGGTCCCTTGTGCGGGAGCTGGCGCATTACTAGCAGCTTCATCAGCCGCAGTTCCTTCAGAATCCATTACTATAATAAAACAAAACACAGTTTAGAATAATCAGGAGTCACCACACTATCACAATATTTTTATGGCATGTATAGCTAGACTTTTACACACACTTTATTAGTCCGAGAACCGACTAAACCATAGCTCTGATACCACTAAATGTAACACCCCTTACCCGTTACCGTCCCCGGAACAGGATACAAGGTATTACCAGAACATAACACATACCATTAAACATAACCGAGATAGAAATATGTCATCCAATTTGATAGTGCATCGTATAACATATGTCTTGAACAATATTAGCCAACTTTAATGGCTTGTACAAAGTAGTGGTCGAGTCTTGTAACTAATATTTTAAACCTAGACAAATATGACACGTAACAAAATAATTAAGCCTACTATACATGCCATAATTCAAAACGTTTAGTTCAAATACCCTAAAGTATGATAGTGCGAGTAGATCTTCACGATCCTTAACTCCTGAGCAAGCTGGAGGACACTAGAAGACAAAAGAGAGAAAACAAAGTAAGCTTATAGCTTAGTAAGTAAGTATGTAAATACTAATTAAAGAATCTAACATGTTTACACAACAATTCAAGTATATCTATTTTAACTTAACTATTCATTCCACTTTGATTAAGCTGTCTCTGCTGCGTCATATTCACTAAATAAATCATAACTCGAGTTACAAAACTCGAAATTCAAATCCGTAAAATTTCCCTGAACCTAGACTCATAAAGCTTCTTGCTAATTTTTTTTCTATAATTTTTGGTTAAGCTGATTAGTACAGTTTATTATTTAAAGTTTCCCCTGTTACACAGCTCGACTGATCTGACCTCTGTTCACTACGAATTGAATTTCTCTCAGTACACAATTCAAACAACCCTGAAGTCTATTTCAATTAAAACTAGTCTCAATAAGAAATTTAGGCATGTAAACTATATTTCTTAATTTGCTTTGTACAATTTTTAATGATTTTTCAAATTTGGAACAGGGGATCACGTATTCATCCTGAGCAAGTCACTTACAATTGTAAATATCTCAAAATATAGAATTCCTTTGCTTGCTCTGTTTCTTTTATATGAAAGTAGACTCATTGAAATTTAATTTCACATCTCATTCAACCTCTAATTATATTCCTCCTATTTTTGGTGATTTTTCAAAATCACGTCACTGATACCATCTAAAAACAGTTTTAATGTTAATTTCACTCTTTCACACATTCTTTATGCTAACCTCATTTTATCTTATAAATGTATATACCACAAATCATTTTCACCACATTTCATTCACCATAAGTGTAGGTCCAAACCACGATATCACCACAAAACCATCCCGTTGAACAATTCGGGTCAATCCTCGTTATTTAATGGTTTCAGCACACAGCCCCACCATCATACTTCATTTAGTTCGGCTCTCTTGTACACATGGTGAACACTTAGTACCACTCATGTGACCTAGCCGATTTGTCTTGTAGCTCTCTTGTCTACATGGTGTCCTTCACTTGGAATCACGCATGCGACCTAGCTACATTTATCTTTCACGTAGCTCTCTTGTCTACATGGGATACATCCCGTATCACACATGTGACCTAGCTACTACATGGTGTCTCGTAGCTTTCTTGTACACATGATGTGCACTCAGCATCATACATGTGACCTAGCTACGCTCCCTCTATTTCATTCGATCTCTCAGAATGTTCAACCGGATCTCTCTCTATATTTATTTCCATTCTTCCAATAGTCGATTTATATTTTAACATCAGCTAGTATATTTATATAATAGGCTGAAATATAATAATGTACATGAAATTATTGTAATATTTACATACAAACTTACTTTGGTGCAAAATGTGGAAATTTTGCAATTTAGTCCAAAACTTTTCCTTCCCGCTCGAGGTCAATTCCGCGCTTTCTTGATCTATAATAACACATTTAGCTCATTTAATACTCATACTATTTATTTCAATCCAAAAATCACATCATGAAAAAATTACATTTTTGCCCCCCTAACTTTTACAAAATTACAATTTTGCCCCTAGGCTTGGGAATTTAATTTCAGCCCTTATTCTTATGTTTTATGATATGCTGAACATTTTTCTCTTCTACAACAACATCAAATTCTCACTCTATCATATAGTTATGAACAATAGGTATTTTTACCGATTATGCCGTTTTACTCGTTTTCACTTAAAACCGAGTAGCACAAGTTGTCTAACATAATTTAAAACCTCATATTCTATCATAAAACATCAAAATACACAAATTTCACCTATGGGTATTTTTCCAAATATGAACCCTAGGTTAAATTATTACTAGCATAAACTTAATCGAGCTTCCGGGATTCCAAAAACGTAAAGAACATTAAAAACGGGGTTTGGAATCACTTACTATGGAGCTTGAAAGTTGAAGAAACCCTAGCTATGGAGAGAGGGAGAATTTGGCAGCAACTAAGGAGGATGATGATCAATTTTGTGTTATTTTTCCCATTTTATTTCATTTAATATCCAAATGACCAAAATGCCCCTTCTTACTAAACTTTCAAAAATTCCTTCCATGTCCTAATTTTGTCCATGAACTTAAAATTGGTCAAATTGCTATTTAAGACCTCCTAATTAATATTCCAAAACAATTTCATACTAAAAACTTCCGGGATGCAAATTTTGCAAGTTATTCGATTTAGTCCCTACTTTCAATTTAAGCACTTTAGGCATAGAATTTCATCACGAAATTTTCACACAATCATGCAATCATATCGTAAACCCTAAAATAATTATAAAACAATTATTTCTATCTCGAATTTGTGGTCACGAAACCACTATTCCGATTAGGCCCTAATTCAGGTTGTCACACATTTGTCATGACATAGGATCCGATATGTGTTATCGTGTAAGACCACATCTAGGACGTTGGCATCGATTTATGATTTATGTGTAAAACCACGTTGGGGATGTTGGCATCATATTTGATTTCATGTAAGACCCTGTCTGGGACAGTGGCACCGATATGTGATTACATATAAGACCACATCTGGGACGTTAGTAATGTATGAGCTTTTTGAGCTATCCACGTATCCTTATGATTGCGAACAATTCAACGGGCACTCATAGAAATGAACGATTATGTTTGATGTGTATCCGATTCAGGTACGTTCGAAATGTATACTATGTTTGAGAATAAAAGGTAAGTATATGTACAAGTGATGATATATGTTATAAGTATGAGAAAATATGCTATATGTGTAAATGAATTCGAAATATGTTAAATGTATATGAATTATGTGGTCTGAGATAGTATTTGGCAATGAAATATATGTAATTTGATGATGCTTTCATGTGTTGAATGTTAAGTCTATTTGTATATGGCTTACTAAGCTTTTGAAAGCTTACTCTGTGTGTTTTTCAACTGTTTTATAGATATCAAAGCTACTGGGAGCTCGGGGATCATCAAGGATCATCACAACACTATCGAACTGTATTTTGGTGCCTTTTGACATTCTAAATCTAAAAGTATGGCATGTATAGGTTAGAAGTATTTGGATATGTTTTGTAATATATATATCATGCCATGTGATATGACTAGTTTGTGTTTGAACTTATGGTGTGATTTTGATATATAATATATGATGCAAATGTGCCATTATGATGTGCATTTGGTTGGCCAAAAGAAATGATCAATTTGGTAATTTTTAGTATGTTTATATTTTAGAATTGGGCAAGGTTTTGGTATAAGAATGATTAGAATGTATCAAGTTTATAAACTATATGTTTTGGTATGTTTTAGCTTATTGAATGACGTGAATTGGTATGTGTTATGAACATGAGATTGGTTGATAATGATATAAAATGATTGGTGTATGTATTGGTTGAGAAATAGTTGAGCATTTGGTATGCAATTGATGTTTAATTGTTGCTTGTCGGAAGGACCTTTAGTGGGTGGCATTTTGGCCTTATAAATGGCCAATTTTTGCCCACACGGGTAGGACACGGGTGTGTGTCTCAATCGTGTTACTCAAGGGCCATTTCGAAATTAGCCTGGGTAGACCATACAGTCACACACACGGACGTGTGCTAGGCCGTGTGGCCAAGTCAGTTTCAAGCACGGGCTAGACACACAGGTGTGTGACTGGCCGTATGACCCAAGTCTGTAACCTCCCTAATTTTTACATTGCCTGGCACACGGACATGTCTTGTGGCTATGTGGACAAGTCAGTATGTATGCCCTATTTTGACACGGCCTAGACATATGGGCCTGTCTAAAGCTGTGTGAGACACACGGCCTGTTCACACAGGCATGTGACCTGTACAACTTTGAAAAATGTTTAAGTTTTGAAAAATTTTGTATGAGCTCAGTTTAGTCACGACCCCTTTCTAAAGCATTTTTAAGGTGTCGTTGACCTATGTAAGGGGCTCTGTAATGATGTATGATTATGTGTGAATGATGTTTGTGAATTATTTGTGAAATGTTTTGATTTGTCCGGTAACGCCTTTAACCCTAGTTCAGCGATGGATACAGGTTAGGGGTGTTACATTTGGTTGGTATGAGAGCTATGATTTAGTCAATTTTAAGACTAATGTAGTGTATGTGAGTCTAACTATACATGCCACATTTATGAACTGCGATAGTGTAAAGAATCCTGACAATGAAAATGTGTTTTTATATAGCAAATGGATCCCGAATGAGCCTTAGCTGATAATGTCGAGAGCAATGCACCTGCTCCCAAGCAAGGGACAGTGCCATCTGACTCTAGACTGGCTACGAGTAACCATGACGGAGAGGCTAAACAAGCCTTCTATCAGATGATGAATAATTGGTTCACCCAATACATTAGAACCAATCAAGCTGTTCAACAACCCCCAACTCTGGCTAATCCTTCGCAAGTCCTTATTATGTCACAAGCGAATCCAATTCAGTTAAGTAAGCCATTGGTTGATAAGGTTAGAAAACATAGGGCCGAAGAATTTCATGCTACTACGAATGATGATACTGAAATAGCCGAGTTCTGGTTAGAGAATACGATACGAGTATTTAATGAATTTTCTTTGAATCCAGATGAATGCATAAAATGTGTCGTTTCACTTCTGATAGATACGACGTATCACTGGTGGAAGACTTTGATATCAGTGGTTTCGAGAGAGCAAGTCACTCGGGATTTCTTTCAAGCTAAATTTCGAAAGAAATACATCAGTCAGAGATTTATCAACGAGAAATGTAAAGAGTTTCTTGAACTTAAATAAAGCCGTATGTCTGTTACAAAATACGAGTGAGAATTTGTAAGACTGAGTCAGTAGCTCAAGAATATGTATCTACTGAGGCAATAATGTGCAAAAGATTTGAAGATGGTCTGAATGAAGATATTCGTTTGTTAGTCGGAATTCTAGAGACAAAAAAGTTTGTAGTGCATGTAAAGCTAAAGAGCTCGGGAAAGAGAAATGAAAAGCTGATTCAGAAGATAGAGAAGTGAGAAAGAGATCATTGGGCAAGCGATTTCAATCCGCATCAAAGAAGTTTCAAGATGATTATAGCCGTTCAAAGGCTAATGTGGGACATTCGAGTAGAGATCATGTAAGATCACATTCGAGTTTTAGAACTCCAGCTACTTCTATTGCAAGTGTTGGAAATGTTAGATCTGATCACCTTGAGTGCAAACACTATGGTAAAAGACATCCTGGCAATTGTAGATTTTATGATCAGGCTTTTTTCAAATGTGGATCATTAGACCATTTCATCCGTGATTGCCCTAAATCTGTCGAGCAAGAAATTGTACAAAATTTGAGACCAAGTAACACTTCAGCTAGAGGTAGACCTCCAAAAAATATGGGCAATGTGAGTGGTAGTCAAAGAGGGACTAAAGACACCGCTGTCCGATCTGAGGCTAAAGCACCTGCCAGAGCCTACGCCATCCGAGCTCGTGAGGAAGCATTCATCTCTAGACGTTATAACTGGTATTTTCACATTTTATGATACTTCTGTGATTGCTTGATAGATTCTGGACCAACACATTTGTATTGGTAACGCCCCAAATTTGGACCTAGAAGTATAAGATTTTGAGCACAGGAATAGTTAGGAGACTGCACATAAATAATTAATTGTGTAAGAAAGTGACATAAATGGGTATCTACTTTAGTGGTTAAGTGTTCTGAGTGTTCTGGGAGTGTTTGAGAAGTCTTGGGTTCAAGCCTTGGCTTGCACAAAATTTTGCTTTTTAAGGATAAAACCTCTATCTTTGGATAGTAGGGTTATAAGTAAAATTTGTTAAAAACATGACAGAATTGGCTTGCTGGTCTAGTGGATAGTGGCGTGTGGAGTGTGCAAGGGGTCTGAGGTTCTAATCCCTACTTGGGCTAAGGGAGATTATTTTTACTGGTGGTTATGGGAGGAAGTTGTGTTTGACCGAAACACCGAGGATTTTGAATGAGTTTGAATGGGGTTGTTATTAGCCGAATTTGGGAGTAAAAAGGGGGATTTTTCAATTGTTGAGGTGTGATCTGTTGGAGGGATTTTAGGAGGAAATTTGGGAATTTGAGTTATGGGGAGAGTGGTTCCGAATTGGTGTGTGGTCACTTCTTTTCTCTCCATTTTCGATTGGTTATCAATTGTTCTTTTGGTTCTTTCCATTTCTCAGTTTTGAAGCTGAATTGTGTTACGGGTCTTTCGGGCATTTTTTTACTCATTTTCCTTTTTATTACTTATTTCTATTTGTGCTACACTTTCTTCTCTCTCACTCGGCTCTTATCAGACACCCTTTTTACATTTTTAGTTTGGCTAAATTTTCCTTCTCTCCCCCTCTCAATCATTTTCTCTGGCCGAATACCTCGTCTCTCTTCCTCTTTCTATTTTATTTCAATTTTGACAACTGATCTTCGACCATTCGGTGGGTACATGTGATTCTTCTCTGTTCCTCTCCCTCTATCAATTTTTCCTTAGCCAAACATTGGTAAGTAAGTCTCTACTTCACTTCTGCCCCTTTTCGCTTCTCTCGTTCCTGTGCACTATTCCTCTATCCTTCCTATCATAATCCCCTCTATTTACTGTTTCAGTTCAGTTTTCCTCTTTGGTCTTGGTTCACTGCATCACTGAGTCATACTTTGTACTGTCATTATTTGGTAAGGGTGGTACAACCAATATTGTTTTGTAAATTAATATAAGTTTAATAAAGAGGTTATGACTTTCATGTAGATAGAGCAAGTTGATTGGTGCGCCACTTAGGAACCAAGGGTGCGATTTCGATGGGCCTTTGGTAAGGAGGAGTTTATTATGATCGAGAATCGTTAGATTCCATATGGTATATGAGTTAAGTACTGATTAAAGAGCTTATTGGTTGTATCCAGGTATAGGAGTTTTTGGAGCATGGTTAACTTCAAAGCACGTCAGGTGTGTAATTACTGTCTTAATCGTAAATCGGTAAAAGCCGAAAAATAGGACCGTTGATGCCATATGGGCGTGCGATCACTCTTGTGGTAA
Source organism: Gossypium arboreum (assembly GCF_025698485.1). NCBI lineage: Eukaryota > Viridiplantae > Streptophyta > Magnoliopsida > Malvales > Malvaceae > Gossypium > Gossypium arboreum. Next base: position 35,651,500 of record NC_069075.1, read on the forward strand.
CCCCAAATGCATAAAACGTGGGTACTGGATTACGAGAGGCCATCATAGGCGATCTCATGGGCTTAGGCCGTTTTGGGCCATGTTGGGACGAAATAATGACCGAAATACCCCCATAAGGTAAAATGACCGAAATATCCCCATATGGTAAAATAACCAAAATACCCCCATAGGGTAAAATGACTTAAATACCCTATAGGGTAAAATGACCGAAATACCCCTGTAGGGTAAAATGACTATAATACCCTTGTAAGGTAAAATTATTGTTTTTACCTTATGTGTTAAATTGATGGTTTTTCCCTTATGTATTAAAATGGCGATTTTGCCCTTATGACAGTTTTGCCCTTATGTGGCAAAATAACTGTTTGCCCCTATGTGATGTAATTTATATTTTAGCATGCTATGTGTAACTATATTGAGTACATGTTTAATATTATGATATGACATGACATGTTGCATGATACATTGCATGGGGATGGGCTTATATATGATTGAAGGAAGTGTACTCTACTGGCAGCTCTGCTACAAATCACTGATGGCTTTAAGTCTATTATACTGGCAACTCTGCTGCAAATACTGTTTAGTGCCGCAACCGGTCCTAACTTTGGAGTGTAGGGATGGGTGAGTTGATTATATCCCCACATGGAGTGTAGGGTTGGACAGAGATGGAGTGTAGAGGCTGGATGGGTAGGACTTGCATACTACTTACTGTTATTGCAATCGCTCTTGTCATTGCAATTCACATTCGTTATCACATTGCTTTCTTTATCGCAATGGGCCAAGGCCCAAACACATGCTGGTTCTATACTGAGATGGGCTAAAGCACAAATAGATCTTGTCACTGTTACTAAAAGGGGCTTAGGCCGAGACTGTGTTTGTTGTCTGATTGATTGCTTATATGGGATTACACACTGAGTTTTCGTAAACTCACCCATCTGTTTTAACTGTACAAGTAATCCCCAGTCTTAGGTGGATCGCTGCTGTGAGGGACTTAAAGGTGGCCACACAACTGCTCTTACTTCCTCATTGGATTTTTAATTTATAAGTAGTTTTATTTGAGTATTTTTATGTAATAAGGCCTCTATAATTTTTAATTTTTGGGGTTTTATTTACTTTGATTTATATCTACTAGTAGTAGGATGCGGGTTTTCAAAAGATATGCATGATTTACCAAAATACCACGAATACGTAAAACCGTTTCAATAGCTTCCATGATGAACGAGATTTTGAAATTAATAACATTTTAAAGTAAATGCTTTTCATAGTGATGCAAGTTTTAAAATTATTTTCTAGATCACACAAAGAGGCTAAATAAATATTGGGCTTTTCAAATGATATCATGCTTTACAAAAAACATTTCAATATGACATTGCCAGATTCAGCCATAACGTCTAGACTGGGTTTGGGGTGTTACAGTATTTATGCATGAATTTAGTATCCAATAAGACTTTGCCTATATAGTCTACTGAATTTGTGGTTAGAGTATCAAACCCCTTAGGCAGATGTGTTTTGGTTGATAAAGTCTGTAAGATTTGCCCGTTAATGTTTCGAGACATTTATTTTCTGGCTGATCTGATGTTATTACCCTTTGATGAATTTGATATAATTCTGGGTATGGATTTGTTAACTTTGCATGATGCTGTTGTGAATTGCAAATGAAAAACTATTGATTTGAGATGCAAGAATGATGAAATAGTTCGAATTGAATCCAGTGATTTAAATGGGTTACCGGCTGTATTTGTCAATGAAAGCTCTGATTATTGTGAGAAAAGGTTGTGAAGCTTACTTTGCCTATGTGATTGATTTGAATGTGTCAAAAAAGAAAGTTGAATCAGTTCTTGTTATTTGTGAATTCCCTGATATGTTTCCTGAAGAACTTTCAGGATTACCTCTAATTCAAGAAGTGGAATTTGGCATTGAGTTAGTACCGGGAACTACTTCAATTTCGATAGTTCCATATAGAATGGCTCTGACTAAACTAAAAGAATTAAAGTCTCAGTTGCAAGAGTTGACCGATAGAGGGTTTGCTAGACTGAGTTTCTCACCTTGGGGTGCACCAGTTCTGTTTGTGAAAAAGAAAGATGGCATAATGAGAATGTGCATTGAATATCGTCAGTTGAACAAAGTGACTATCAAGAACAAATATCCACTGCCTTGAATTGATGATTTTTTTGATCAGTTGAAGGGAGTACTGTGTTTTCAAAGATAGATTTGAGATCGGGCTATTATCAGTTGTGAGTAAAAGATTCAGATATTCTGAAAACTGCTTTACGAACGAGGTTTGGCCACTATGACTTTGTAGTTTTGTCTTTCGTATTAACTAATGCACTTGCTATCCTTATGGATTTGATGAACATAATTTTCAGATCGTATTTAGATCGATTTGTTGTCATATTTATTAATGACATATTGATTTATTCGCATGATGAATTTGAGCATGCCGAGCATCTGAGAATAGTATTACATACTTTGTGTGATAAGTAATTATATGCGAAGTTTAGCAAATGTGAATTCTGGTTACGAGAAGTCGATTTTCTGGGCCATATTGTATCAATATCAAGTATTCGAGTTGATTCGAGCAAAATTTCAACTATTTTGGATTAGAAGCCTCCGAGAAATGTCTCCGAAGTCCTTAGTTTTCTGGGACTTACTGGTTATTATAGACAATTCGTAAAAAGCTTTTCTATGATTGCAACTCCATTAACGAAACTGATTCAGAAAGATGTGAAGTTTGAATGGTCCGAAAAGTGTCAGAAAAGATTTGATCAATTGAAAGCCCTATTGACTGAAACTCCAGTGTTAGTACAACCAAAATCGGGTAAAGAATTTGTGATCTATAGTAATGCTTCATTGAGAGGTTTGGGATGTGTTTTGATGCAGGAAGGCAAAGTCATTGCTTATGCTTCGAGACAGTTAAAGCCGCATGAAAAGAACTACCTGAAGCACGGTCTGGAATTAGCGACGATTGTGTTTGCTTTGAAAATTTGGCGCGACTATCTGTTTGGTAAGAAATGTCATGTATATTCTGATCATAAGAGTTTGAAATATCTAATGACTCAGAAAGATCTGAATCTACGACAAAAAAGGTGGTTAGAATTGCTAAAAGACTATGAGCTTGTGATTGATTATGCTGGAATGCCGGTGCCCCCAAGGCGCAGTGGAAAAATAAAATTTCGGCAATCCAAACCATGGATCCATGTACGAAGAGCGAATCGAAAAAAAATTATGATAATGGTTTCGAAATTACCAAAACTTCAATCTGAGTAGACAGCGACGCCTCGGCAATGAGAATTCAGAACCACTATCGAACCAAGTTGCAACTTTTTCAGATGCCGACCTCTGCGTAATCCACCTAATTGACAATGAACGGAAGAAGTCCCCAAAACTGTTTTAGAGATTTCTTTGCTTGATGGCTGTTAGACCACTCAAGCTAGGTTTTCAGGTTTTATTTATATATATAACTCCCCTTTTAATTGGTATATTTATAACTAATCTTAATTCAAAAATTTTAAAATAAATAAATATAATAATGTTTTAACCGAAAATTATAATTACATTAATTATAACAAAGATTTCGTAAACTATATTTATTTAAATTTATATACGAACCAAATTTATATATTAATAGAATTATTTTCTCATTATGTGTACGACATCCTTGTACATATAATATGTTCGATATTTGATTGCCCAATTAAATTAATTCTATAATTAATTTAATTCATGTGACAACCAAACACAATACCAACTATGTTTTATTCCGATCATCTCAACCATATGGTGTGACACTGTAGGCTCTTGTAACGTTAGCAGTAATACTAGAATGATTCTAATGTTACTTACAATGAGTGGCATCTAGCAATGCATCATTGCTACCTAAGTTACAAGAAGTCATGATTCGACATAACCTTTTGTGATTTACCTTTAATGTATTAATCCTTAAGTCCTTTAACTCTGGAATGAACACAAGTCATGGAATAGTTACACTTGCGTAGTCCTTCTCATGTTTCTTGATATCTTGAGTAGACTATGATATAAAAATAAGTATGACATCTCATATCAACTTATTTGAGCATGGCCATGCATTTCTAGTCTCACTCAATCAAGTGGCCTAAGATATTACTCCCATTATGTAGGAGGGACTTATTCTATATTGATCAACCATATCCCTCATATAGATTGTGGCATATCCAACATCAGCCTTTATAGAATAACCAGTTATGGTGTACATTTGACTGTATCAAAATATACAACTCACAATGTTGGGATAATGATGATCTCAAGTCTGAGGATCATATACATATTAATATCTATGAGTAATGTTGTGACAATTACATAATAATCCAAGAAACATACTCATAGCGGGTCAGTCCAATATGTTGTTCTCTAACACACATATTCGTGCATTGATTTTGACACTCCATATCAATGACAACTATTTATCATCAATCAACTACATGTTAGTCTTAATGCATTATTGTTGTCCTAGTCAACAATAATACTTGACTAAAGATCTTTTAAGAACAATCATATTATTCTCAAGACATTATTATAAAACGGTTTATTTATACACACAGAAAAGAAACTGAAATAATAATGGAAGTACCTTATATTAATAAACTGTTATTCATTCAATAGATTATCAAATTACACATTATCAATGAATTCAAAAGTTGATAAAGATAATTGTCTAAGATTCCGAGATCGAATTTGTGTTTTGAGAAATCCTGAATTGATTCAGATGATTTTGAACAAAGTTCACAATAGTCGTTTATCTGTTCATCCGGGTAGTACGAAAATGTATAATGATCTGAAACAGTAGTATTGGTAGTCTGGAATTAAAAGAGATATCTCTGACTTTGTTTCTAAATGTTTAATCTGTCAGCAAGTTAAAACTGAACATCAAGTGCCCTCTGGTTTGTTACAACCAATTATGATTCCGAAATGGAAATGGGATAGAGTGATAATGGATTTTGTTTCGGGTTTGCCCCTATCTTCGAGAAAAAAAGATGCTATCTGAGTCATGGTTGACCGATTGACGAAATTAAAGATGCTATCTGAGTCATGGCTGACCGATTGACGAAATTAGCCCATTTTATTTCAGTACAATCCGATTACTCGCTTGATAAGTTAGCTGAGTTATACATTCTGATATTGTGAGATTGCATGGTGTGTTGTTATATATTGTGTCAGACAGAGATTCAAGATTCACCTTACGATTTTAGAAGAAATTGTAAGAGCCTTTAGGTACGAAATTGCACTTCAGTACTGCTTTTCACCCACAAACGGATGGCCAATCTGAGTGGATTATTTAGATACTCGATGATATGTTGAGATGTTACATTCTTAAGTTTGAAGGTACTGGGAACAGTATTTGCCATTGATTGAATTCACATACAATAATAGTTTTCAATTGAGCATCAAAATGGCACCGTATGAAGACTTATATGGTCGCAAATTTCGTACACCTTTGTATTGGACTAAGCTCAGCGAGAATAAAATTCACAGGGTTGACTTGATAAAAGAGACTGAACAGAAAGTAAAAGTGATTCGAGATAGTCTGAAAGTAGCTTCTAATCATCAGATTTCATATGCAGATTTTAAACGAAATGACATCAAATTTGAGACAAGTGACAAAGTGTTTTTGAAAGTATCTCCGTGGAAGAAAGTACTTCAATTTGGCTGAAAAGGCAAATTGAGTTCGAGGTTCATCGAGCCGTATGAGATTATCGAGCGTATTGGACAGGTTACATATAGATTGTTGTTGTCACCAGAGCTAGAAAAGATTCACAATGTATTTCACGTATCGATGCTTCGACGATACAAATCCGATCCTTCACATGTGATTCTTCTGTTTGACATTGAGATTCAGTCTGATATGACCTATGATGAAGATCCGATCCGTATTTTAGCTCGTGAGATTAAAAAACTATGAAACAAGAAAATTTTGTTAGTAAAAGTAATGTGGCATCGACACGGTGTTGAAGAGGCTACATGGGAGCCTGAATATATTATGAGATAGCAATATCCGAATCTGTTCAACGGTAAGATTTTAGGGGACAAAAATCCCTAAGAGGGGAGAATTGTAATAGTCCAGTTTGGACCCTAGTCAGAATAGTAGATTTAAGACCACAAATCCGAGTCAGAAAAATATTTTAATATTATTTTCTATGCTTAATATATATGAATTAGTATGTGTGAAAATCTCGTACGAAAATTTGATCGTTTGTGTGCTTAATTAGATAAAAAGACCTAATGGCGTACAATGTAAAAGTTGCCTACTATTTGTTAAAGTGCTTAATTGATTTGTCTTATTAAAGGAGAGGTCCTTATGATGCAATTAGACCATTGAAAGCATGATTGGACAATTATGGCCTAAATATAATGGTTTATTAAATGGTTTAATAAAAAGGAAAAATTGGTATTTAGTATATTATGTTAAATAAATTAAACAAAAAATTAATTTTGCTTCATTTTTACTCATATTTGCCAAAAAAACACCAAAGAAAAGAGAAAGAAAAAGAGTTCTAGGGTTCGGCAAATTGATTTGGTGATTAAGGTATGGATTTTGTTCGGTTTTTGATAATTTCTACGTTTTTGTCATCGTTGCTTTGCATACTATCAAGCTTATGTCTCAATTTTTGATTTTGTTGATGGTTTTGTGTTATGCTATTGATGAAACTATGAGCTTTATGAAGCTTGATGATAGTAAATTAAATATATGTGTTAGATTACTAAGTTGGGCTAAATTATGAAATTTGTAAATTGAGGGACTAAAATGTAAAATAAACAAAATATGTGGACTTGTATGAGTGCTGTGAATATTCTGCTAAGCATAAGTAGATGCAAATTTTGTGTATTTTGTGATTAGGGACTAAATTGTAAAAATATGAAAATATGAGCGCTAATGTGTAAAATGCCCTAAATGTGTGTTTGTGGATTGATTTGAATGATTTGGTGAATAAAAGAGTTAAATATGAATTTGTATAGATCAAGAGCAAAAGAAAATGGAATTAGATCGGGGGAAATTGAAAGTTGTCGAGTAGTCGACTCTGTTCGTCCGAATCCGTACGAGGTAAGTCTATATACAAATAAATGTGTTTGAAATGATTTATTTGTGCTTATATGCTATTGAATAATGATGAATAGCTTAAATTCGAGAGAGTATTGACAAAGTTCAGATGTCCGAAAAGCCTTGTACGAACCATAGGGATAGTTAGGATACATATGTCATGACATAGGATTCGATATGTGTTATTGTGTAAGACCACATCTGGGACGTTGGCATCGATTTATGGTTTTCGTGTAAGACCACGTCTGGGACATTGGCATCATATTTGATTTCGTGTAAGCCCCTGTCTGGGATAGTGGCTTCGATATTTGATTGCATATAAGACCACGTCTGGGACATTGGCATTGTATGAGCTTTTCGAGCTATCCGCGTATCCTTATGATTCCAAACGGTTCAACAAGCATTCCGAGAAACGAATGATTATATGTGATGTGTATCTGATTCAGGTATGTTTGAAATGTATGCTATGTTTGAGAATAAAAGGTAAGTATATGTACAATTGATGATATATGTTATAAGCATGAGAAAATATGCTATATGTGTAAATGAATTGGGAATATGTTAAATGTATATGAACTATGTGGTTTGAGATAGTATTTGGCAATGAAACATATGTAATTTGATGATGCTTTCATGTGTTAAATGTTAAGTCTATTTGTATATGGCTTACTAAGCTTTTGAAAGCCTACTCTGTGTGTTTTTCAACTGTTTTATAGATATCGAAGCTACTAGGAGCTCAGGGATCATCGAGGATCATCACCACACTATCGAACCGTATTTTGGTACCTTTTGACATTGTGAATATACAAGTATGGCATGTATAGGCTAGAAGTATTTAGATATGTTTTGTAATATATATATATATATCATGCTATGTGATATGGCTAACTTGTGTTTGAACTTATGGTGTGATTTTGATATATGATATATGATGCAAATGTGCCATTATGATGTGCATTTGGTTGGCCAAAAAAAATGATCAACTTGGTAAGTTTTAGTATTGCATATTTTAGAATTGGGTAAGGTTTTGGTATGAGAATGATGGGAATGTATCAAGGTTATAAACTATATGTTTTGGTATGTTTTAGCTTATGGAATGACATGAATTGGTATGTGTTATGAACATGAGATTGGTTGATAATGATATGACATGATTGGAGTATGTATTGATTGAGAAATAGTTGAGCATTTGGTATGCAATTAATGTTAAATTGTTGCTTGTACAGAGGACCCTTAATGGGTGGCATTTTGGCCTTTTAAATGACCTATTTTTGCCCACAAGGGCAGGGACACGGGCATGTGTCTCAACCATGTTGCTCGAGGACCATTTGTAACACCCCGAACCCGAGACCGTCGCCGGAGTCGAACACGAGGTGTTAACAGACTTCAACCCACTTATTGAGAGTTTCCAGACAAGCTGCCAATCTGTGTACTAGTCGCTCCAAAATTCATAACTTGAGTTTTACAACTCGAAAATCAGTTTTGCAAATTTTCCATGAAACTAGACTCATATTTCCATCTACATATTTTTTTCTAGAATTTTGGTCGAGCCAATTGGTACAGTTTATTAGTTAAAGTCTCCCTGTTGCAGGGATCGACTACACTGACCTTTGAGCATTACGAATTGGATATCTCCTGTACAGGGCTTCAATACTGATGCCGTTTGTTTCTATAGAAACTAGACTTAGAGAGGAATCTACACATATGGCATGACTCCTAATTATCTCTGGTTAATTTACAATGATTTTCCAAAGTCGGGACAGGGATCCAGAAACCGTTCTGGCCCTGTTTCACAAGAACTTTAATATCTGTTAACTTATAACTCATATGACCATTTCGTTTCTTCTATATAAAAGTAGATTCATCAAGGTACATTTACATAATTTATTTACTATTTAATACCATTCCTACTATTTTTAGTGATTTTTCAATCTCACGTTACTGCTGCTGCCAGCACCTGTCACTAAAGCAACTATGCCTATTTCATGATTTCCCTTTGATCTAACTAGTGATTCATCATACATGTCACAAATCATGATCATGACTAGCCATACCAGAGGCTAATCATTATCCAACATCTCCCTACTACACTATTGCCATAACATGCATTTTAATACCCATAAGGCATGGAAATCGAATTACCAAGACTTGTGACTTAACATTGGAGAACTAAATCCAACCGAGCATTTATGCCATTTTCGCATGGCTAAAAGTTTACATACCAAAGTTCAACAAAGCATATTAGCCTATACATGCCAAAATGTTCTCCTAAACCGACTACACAAAAAAGATACCAAAAGTTGATAGCGGTGTGATGACTCCAATGACGATCACGAGCACGCAAAAAGGACGAGTCCGAGAAACCTAAAATGGCGACAAGCAAACACCGGTGAGTATATAACTCAAGAAGCCATAAGCATTATATTGCCGTTCAATAATAATATACCATAAAAGAAAATAATTAAGGCGGATTAAAATCCTCCATCCACACCCCAAACGGTACTATAATTCTTTAGGCATTTCGGTTTGGTCACATACCAAGCCCTACTTGATATTTCATACATTACGCCATATGACATTGCATGCATTTATTTTCGAGCAATATCACCACATAGATCAAGACTTACCAAACCAAAATTCCAAATATAAATAAAATGTCCATTCCTCATGAGCTCAAGGTGTTTACTAGTACCGCTGTCCATGATTGACTCGGTAAGGCCGCGCACGTAGAACATGTACGTTTATTAGAGGATGTGCCATAAGCCCGCACACTTAGTGCTTAATAGTCGAACTCGCACACTTAGTGCTATATAATCAAACTTGCACACTTAGTGCTGTATAATTTGAACCCGCACACTTAGTGCCAATTTGTGATTATAAATGTTTACACCCGCACACTTAGTGCCGAACCGATCATTCAATACATCTCACCTCTTTTCTTTCAATTCAATATTTTATCACCACATACATACATGTTTATATATATATTCTACCATTCCATTCAGCATCATTACTTAGACATTACGACCCTTTAAATTAGTACAAATAAGTGCTTAATGACTTACCTTATATCGGATGAAATGATTCCCAATCTACTACTCGATTATCTTCGCTTTGCCTTTGCTTGGTTCTCCTCTTTGATGTCTTGATCTAAAATGAATACATTTAGTAGTTTAATCTTCTTGCTGGATTTTTATGTGTATAACTTAATGGTTTTCACCCCATTTCACAACTATCTTTGTTCAAAATATCAAAATCTCAACCAACCTTTGTTTAATGCTTCAAGGCCAATGCATGGTCACCATTAAGCTAATCTAGTCTCAAGTATTTTAATCCTAACATACAACATCATGAATCAACTCAACCTTATAAGCCAATATTACTCCTACAACCGATTGTAAGGAGTTAACAAAGAAAATATATTTTTACAAACATATACACCCATATGGCCGATTTTACCAAATCAAATTTAACCTTACTTATCTCAAATTTTCATTTCATACTATCATCCCCATGACATAGCAAGGTTTTGAATCATGGACAAATTAGAACTAAAACTAGCAACTAAGAACATGCATGAATCTCATGGCACCATATTAAACATACCTTAATCTAGCTACAAGGATGGCCAACCTATTCCAAACCAACCATGAGCAAGGACCCCTTTCTTCTCCCTTGAGATTTTCGGCCAAAAGGATGGAAAAAAAAAAGATGAACAAAGCCTTTTCTTTTTTTTTTTTTTTTCTTTCTCACTTGCACGGCAATGGGGAGGGGAGGGGAAAGCCTTCACACACACACTTTTTTTTTTTTACTCATGCACCTTATTTTATTTATTTCAACATAAACCACTCACCCAACATGTTTCATGACATGTCTTGCCCATGCTTCCTTGTCATGGCGGCCACTAGCACTTGGGGGATTTTGACATGCAAGTCCTCCTTTTGACTACATGTACTATTAGGTCCTTATAGATTAGCCTATCATTTTCAAAAGTGACATACAAGTCCTACTAATGAATTCACATGCAATCGACTAAACCAAGCTTGAAATTTTTACACATTCGTAAATACATATTCTAGACAATAAATATTACGTTCAAACATTTCAGTGACTCGGTTTAGTGGTCCCAAACCATTTCCGACTAGGGTCAATTTTGGGCTGTCACAACTCTCCCCACTTAAGGAATTTTCGTCCCGAAAATCTTACCGAAAAACAGTTTGGGTAACGCTCTTTCATAGAATTCTCGGGTTCCCAAGTAGCTTCTTCCATCCGTGTTTGAGCCATAACACTTTTACTAACGGAACCCTTTTGTTTCGCAACTCCTTCACTTCACGAGCTAGGATACTGAATCGGTTCTTCTTCATAACTCATATCGGCTTGAATTTCAATCTCGGAGGGTTTATTACATGTGAAGGATCGGATCGGTAACGTCAAGCATCGAAACATGGAAAACGTTGTGGATCCTTTCGAGTTCGGGGTAAAAGCAACCTATACGCTCATCAACGACTCATTCGGAGATCTCATATGGCCCAATGAATCTCGGACTCAATTTGCCCTTACGGCCAAATCGAGTATCTTTTCGTGGTGATACCTTAAGAAACACTTTGTCTCCCACGATACTCAATATCTCTTCGTTTTAAATCCGCGTCGACTTCTCGACGATTCAAGTAGCCTTCAAACTTTCATGAATTACTCGAACTTTTGCTCAAGATCTCTAATCAAATCCACCCGAAAATTTTGCTTTCACCGAGCTCAAGATACAAAACAATGGTGTACGGCATTTACGACCATACAAAGCCTCGTAAGGCGCCATCTTAATGCTTGACTGAAAACTATTGTTGTGGCGAATTCAATCAAGGGTAAATACCGTTCCCATGAACCATTAAACTCGAGGATGCAACATCTCAACATATCCTCAAGTATCTGAATTATCCGCTCGGATTGACCATCGGTTTGGGGATGAAAAGCGGTGCTAAAATGCAGCTTGGTACCCAAAGCTTCTTGCAATTTCTTCCAAAATCGTGAGGTGAATCTTGGATCTCTGTCCGACACAATAGAAATCGGTACCCCGTGTAATCTCACAATCTGAGAAACATACAATTCAGCTAGCTTATCCAATGAAAAATCCGTACGTACGGGGATAAAGTGAGCCGACTTAGTCAATCTATCAACGACGACCCAAATTGCATCTTTCTTGCTTGCCGACACTGGCAAGCCAGATACAAAATCCATCGTGACTCGTTCCCATTTCCATTCAGGTATCATGATTGGCTGAAGCAAACCCGTGGGCACTTGATGTTCGCCTTTACTTGTCGACATACTAAGCACTTGAAACAAGGTTGGAAATGTCTCGTTTCATACCATGACACCAAAACCGGTGTTTCGTGTCGTTGTACATTTTCGTACTCCCGGGTGGATTGACATTCGACTCTTGTGAGCCTCGTTCAAAATCATCGAAACAAGTTCGAATTCCTTGGAATACATAATCGACCCTTGAACGTCAAGCAATCATGGTCGTCAATCTGAAATTCGATTCCTTGTTCGAACACACTCATCCCGTTTTGCAACCAACTCATCGTCGACTTTACGAGCTTCACGAATTTGACGTGTCGAGAATGGTTTGGCTTTCAATTCAGCTACTAACACATTGTCGGGTAGAAACGCACAAGTGTACATTCATCGTTCATAACGCAAATAGTGATTTACTTAAGGCATCCGCAACCACATTAGCCTTTCCCGGTGATAGTCAATGACCAACTCATAATCCTTTAACAGCTCGAGCCAACGTCTTTGTCGCAGATTTAAGTCTCTTTGAGTCATCAAATATTTGAGACTTTTGTGATCCGAATACACATGGCACTTCTCACCAAATAAGTAATGTCGCCATATCTTTAAGGCGAATACGATGGCGACCAATTCGAGATCATGGGTCGGATAATTTTTCTCATGTGGCTTTAATTGTCTCGACGCATAGGCCACAACTCGCCCTTCTTGCACCAATACGCAACCCAACCCAAGTAGGGATGCATCACTATAAATGACAAACTCTTTGCCCGATTCGGTTGCACTAGAATTGGGGCTTCACCAAATAAGCTTTCGATTGATCGAAACTTTTCGACATTTCTCCGTCCATTCGAACTTAACATCCTTTTGGAGTAACCGTCATTGGCGTGGCTATCGTCGAGAAACCTTTACAAATCGTCGGTAATAACCGCAAGCCCCAAAAAGCTCCTAACTTTGGTAACATTCCTTGGTGGTTTCCAATCGACTATGGCCGAAATTTTGTTCGGTCCACCACGACACCGATCACGGACATCACGTGCCCCAAAAGCTAACCTCTTTCAACCAAAATTCACATTCTTGAACTTTGCGTATAATCGCTTATCTCGTAAGATTTGCAACACTAGCCTTAGGTGTTCAAGATGTTCGGTTTCATTTCTCGAATAGACCAAAATGTCATCGATAAATACAACTACGAACCGATCCAAGTATGGCTGAAAATTCTATTCATTAAATCCATAAACACCGTAGGGCATTAGTGAGCCCAAACGGCATCACCAAGAATTCGTAGTGACCGTACCTCGTTCTAAAAGCGATTTTGGGTATGTCCGATTCTCGGACCCTCAACTGATAATACCCCGACCTCAAATCTATCTTTGAAAACACCGAGGCTCCCTTTAATTGATCAAACAAATCGTCAATTCGTGGCAACGGATATTTATTCTTTATCGTCACTTTATTGAGTTGACGATAGTCGATGCACAACCTCATGGTTCCGTCCTTCTTTTCACAAACAATACTTGATGCGCCCATGGAGAAAAACTCGGTCGAGCGAAACCCCTATCCGTCAATTCTTGCAATTGGACCTTCAATTCCTTTAAATCCGTTAATGCCATACGATACGGAGCTATTAAGATCGGCGTAGTACCCGGTACAACTTCGATGCCGAATTCCACTTCTCGAACCGGTGGCAATCCCGGTAACTCCTCCGGAAAAACATCTCAATACTCACAAACCACTGGTACCGATTCGAGTTTCTTTTCCGTCTCTTTACTTTCAAGCACATACGCAAGGTATGTTTCACACCCTTTTCACATATCTCCGAGCGGTCATAGAAGATATTATCGCCGGCACTCCTTTTAAATCGATGAGACTCGACTCGGACTACCTCATTATTTGCACTCCTCAAATCAATGGTTTTCCTTTTGCAGTCCACCATTGCATCATGTACGTCACCAATCCATACCAAGAATAACATCAATTCATCAAATGGTAGAAGCATCGGATCGGTAGAAAAACAGATTCTCGAATTATTAGGGGCATCTCTTGCACACTTTATCAACGAAATGCGTATTGACCCAAAGGGTTTGACACTCGAATTACGAACTCGATAGACTCAACGGTAGAGTGTTCTTTGGATGCTAAAGTTTCACATACATATGGATGAGTAGAGCGGGTCAATCAATGCAATCACACTAGTATCAAAGAGAGTAAAAGTACCGGTGATAACGTCGGGGAGGATGCCTCCTCTCGTGCGCGGATGGCATATGCTCTAGCGAGAGCACGAGTCTCGGATCGAACAGCCGTGTCGGTGGCTCCTCTCGATTACCACCCCTACCTCCTCGAAATCCTCGGGGTCTACCTCTAGTCGTCGCCCCACTCGATCTTGCACCTTGCATCTTATTCTTCTCATCTAGCTCGTGCAATCTCTAATGAAGTGGTCCTTGAACCACATCCGTAATGAGGCTTGGTAATGACTTACCCCAACATTCACCTAGGTGTCATCTTCCACATTGGGGCATTCAGGTCTCTCTTGACGATTATTGCCCACACTAGCCACCAAGTAGCTCGGAGTCCGTCAATGGTCGGGCTCTAATGGAAATTCCATGCATCGTCCTCGACTTCTTGGTGTCCTCCACGAACCTCTTTACAGTAGAGAACGGAGCTTTACTCGTCGATCTTTTACGGTAGTCTTTAGCTTCAAATTCAGCCTTCTTCTTCTCCTTTCCAAGTTCTTCCGCTTTGCGGGCTCGTTCGACCAAATCACGAACTCCTTTATCTCCAAAATACCCACTAGTAGTTTTAAATCTTCATTCAATCCTTCTTCAAATCTTTTGCACATAGCAACCTCATCGGCCACACACTCCCGAGCATACCGACTAAGTCTTACGAACTCATGTTCAGATTCAGTCTTGTCATACTGGCCTTGCTTGAGTTCCAAGAATTCCTTACGCTTTTGATCGATGAACCGTTGACTAATATACTTCTTTCAAATTCATTTGAAAGAAATCCCAAGTAACTTCGCTTCGTTTGGGACTATGGAGATCAAAGTCCTCCACCAATAGTAAGTGAGTCTCGCAACAAGGATATAGCACACTTTAGACATTCATCGGGTGTGCATGATTCATCAAACACCGAATGGTGTTATCAAGCGAACTTCGGCTCTTTCGGCATCATCAAGAACTATGGCCTTAAACTCCTCAGCCCGCGCTTTCTAATCAAGTCTACAGGTGGCTTACTCGGCCTCATAGGATCGATGTCGATGGCATTACAGAGCCCTTGGGGTGGATTATTTAAATTCGGGAA
Source organism: Gossypium arboreum (assembly GCF_025698485.1). Lineage (NCBI taxonomy): Eukaryota > Viridiplantae > Streptophyta > Magnoliopsida > Malvales > Malvaceae > Gossypium > Gossypium arboreum. The sequence goes on from NC_069075.1 coordinate 35,667,155, forward strand.
TTGTTGGACAGCCGGATTGGTTCGGGCGTATTGCGCTACCCACTCATTCATCATGGTAAAGAAGGCTTGTTTTGCCTCCTCACCTTGATTATTCGTAGATGACTGAGGTTCAACAGCGGCGTCCCTTGTGCAGGAGCAGCCGCTACACTTTCAACGTCATCCGCCAAGGTTCTCTCTACAGGATCCATTTACTAATCAAAACAAAAATTTTAACCGTCGAAGTCATCACACATTTAAACATTAACATTAAGGCATGTATAGCTAGACTCATACGCTATGGTAGTCCTAGAACCGACTAAACCATAGCTCTGATACCAATAAAATGTAACACCCGAACCCGAGACCGTCACGAGTCGAACACGAGGTGTTAACAGACTTCAACCCACTTATTGAGAGTTTCCAGACAAGCTGCCAATCTGTGTACTAGTCGCTCCAAAATTCATAACTTGAGTTTTACAACTCGAAAATCAGTTTCGCAAATTTTCCATGAAACTAGACTCATATTTCCATCTACATATTTTTTTCTAGAATTTTTGGTCGAGCCAATTGGTACAGTTTATTAGTTAAAGTCTCCCCTGTTGCAGGGATCGACTACACTGACCTTTGAGAATTACGAATTGGATATCTCCCTGTACAGGGCTTCAATACTGATGTCGTTTGTTTCTATAGAAACTAGACTCATAGAGGAATCTACACATATATGGCATGACTCCTAATTATCTCTGGGTAATTTACGATGATTTTCCAAAGTCGGGACAGGGGATCCAGAAACCGTTCTGGCCCTGTTTCACAAGAACTTTAATATCTGTTAACTTATAACTCATATGACCATTTCGTTTTTCTATATAAAAGTAGATTCATCAAGGTACATTTACATAATTTATTTACTATTTAATACCATTCCTACTATTTTTAGTGATTTTTCAATCTCACGTTACTGCTGCTGCCAGCACCTGTCACTAAAGCAACTATGCCTATTTCATGATTTCCCTTTGATCTAACTAGTGATTCATCATACATGTCACAAATCATGATCATGACTAGCCATACCAGAGGCTAATCATTATCCAACATCTCCCTACTACACTATTGCCATAACATGCATTTTAATACCAAAATAATCAACCATGGCATAAGGCATGGAAATCGAATTACCAAGACTTGTGACTTAACATTGGAGAACTAAATCCAACCGAGCATTTATGCCATTTTCGCATGGCTAAAAGTTTACATACCAAAGTTCAACAAAGCATATTAGCCTATACATGCCAAAATGTTCTCCTAAACCGACTACACAAAAAGATACCAAAAGTTGATAGCCGGTGTGATGACTCCAATGACGATCACGAGCACGCAAAAAGGACGAGTCAGAAACCTAAAATGGCGACAAGCAAACACCGGGTGAGTATATAACTCAGAAGCCATAAGCATTATATTGCCGTTCAATAATAATATACCATAAAAGAAAATAATTAAGGCGGGATTAAAATCCTCCATCCACACCCCAAACGGTACTATAATTCTTTAGGCATTTCGGTTTGGTCACATACCAAGCCCTACTTGATATTTCATACATTACGCCATATGACATTGCATGCATTTATTTTCGAGCAATATCACCACATAGATCAAGACTTACCAAACCAAAATTCCAAATATAAATAAAATGTCCATTCCTCATGAGCTCAAGGTGTTTACTAGTACCGCTGTCCATGATTGACTTCGGTAAGGCAGCATACGTAGAACATGTACGTTTATTAGAGGATGTGCCATAAGCCCGCACACTTAGTGCTTAATAGTCGAACTCGCACACTTAGTGCTATATAATCAAACTTGCACACTTAGTGCTGTATAATTTGAACCCGCACACTTAGTGCCAATTTGTGATTATAAATGTTTACACCGCACACTTAGTGCCGAACCGATCATTCAATACATCTCACCTCTTTTCTTTCAATTCAATATTTTATCACCACATACATACATGTTTATATATATATTCTACCATTCCATTCAGCATCATTACTTAGACATTACGACCCTTTAAATTAGTACAAATAAGTGCTTAATGACTTACCTTATATCGGATGAAATGATTCCCAATCTACTACTCGATTATCTTCGCTTTGCCTTTGCTTGGTTCTCCTCTTTGATGTCTTGATCTAAAATGAATACATTTAGTAGTTTAATCTTCTTGCTGGATTTTATGTGTATAACTTAATGGTTTTCACCCCATTTCACAACTATCTTTGTTCAAAATATCAAAATCTCAACCAACCTTTGTTTAATGCTTCAAGGTCGAATGCATGGTCACCATTAAGCTAATCTAGTCTCAAGTATTTTAATCCTAACATACAACATCATGAATCAACTCAACCTTATAAGCCAATATTACTCCTACAACCGATTGTAAGGAGTTAACAAAGAAAATATATTTTTACAAACATATACACCCATATGGCCGATTTTACCAAATCAAATTTAACCTTACTTATCTCAAATTTTCATTTCATACTATCATCCCCATGACATAGCAAGGTTTTGAATCATGGACTAATTAGAACTAAAACTAGCAACTAAGAACATGCATGAATCTCATGGCACCATATTAAACATACCTTAATCTAGCTACAAGGATGGCCAACCTATTCCAAACCAACCATGAGCAAGGACCCCTTTCTTCTCCCTTGAGATTTTCGGCCAAAAGGATGGAAAAAAAAGATGAACAAAGCCTTTTCTTTTTTTTTTTGTTTTTCTTTCTCACTTGCACGGCAATGGGGAGGGGAGGGGAAAGCCTTCACACACACACTTTTTTTTTTACTCATGCACCTTATTTTATTTATTTCAACATAAACCACTCACCCAACATGTTTCATGACATGTCTTGCCCATGCTTCCTTGTCATGGCGGCCACTAGCACTTGGGGGATTTTGACATGCAAGTCCTCCCTTTTGACTACATGTACTATTAGGTCCTTATAGATTAGCCTATCATTTTTCAAAAGTGACATACAAGTCCTACTAACTGAATTCACATGCAATCGACTAAACCGAAGCTTGAAATTTTTACACATTCGTAAATACATATTCTAGACAATAAATATTACGTTCAAACATTTCGGTAACTCGGTTTAGTGGTCCCGAAACCACTTCCCGACTAGGGTCAATTTTGGGCTGTCACACCATTTCAAAATGAGCCTGAGCAGACCACACGGTCACACACACGGGCGTGTGCCAGGCCGTGTGGCAAAGTCAGTTTCGAGCACGCGCTAGACACATAGGCGTGTGACTGGCTGTGTGACCCAAATCAGTACCCTCCCTAATTTTCACATAGCCTGGCATACAGACGTGTCTTGTGGCTGTGTGGACAGGTCAGTATGTATGCCCTGTTTTGACACGGCCTAGACACATGGGCGTGTCTAAAGCCATGTGAGGCACACGGACTGTTCACACAGGCATGTGACCTGTACAACTTTGAAAAATGTTTAAGTTTTAAAAAAATTTGTATGAGCTCGGTGTAGCGACATAAAAAATTTTGCTTCGGTTGCTAGTTGAGGCGATTTATTGGAAATTCGGAAATTGGCTATTGATTTTATTAAAAAAGGGAGTCACCACCGATCCGTTTTCCTAGGTGTGATCGAACACCTAATAAATCCTCTTTTTTAAAAGAAAATTTATTTTTTAAACAAGAAGAAGGCCAAGTTTAGGTCTACATCAAAAGCCAGAGAAAAAATAGAGTTCGGGAGTCGGTTACGCACGAGGAAGGTATTAGCACTCTCGCAATGCCCAAAATTGGTATCTCGTTAAACATGTGTTGTCTTAATTTTCAAAAATGTGAGTTCAATGTAACATTTAATCATGATTCGATCAAAACACGAGAATTTTTATAATTTCGGTTTCTTTTGAGAAGGACATTCCATTTTTAACACGAGCCGATTAATATTCACCCAACATACCTATGAAATCGACGACTTAATGCTAAATCGGTACGTTGCCTTACTTGTTGAAATTATACAACATGAATGAAAATATCTCTAGATAAAAAATAAAAGTAAAAGAAAACTAATATTGATGTTGAAATAAGATGTGAACTAATATGCTAAATTGAACAGACAAATAAGAATAAAAAGTTAAGGATATACGAAGCAAGTGATATATAAAACATTAACAATGTATATGTGATAATAATGGTTATAAAACAATAATAATGCATATGGTATTAAACATGATAATAATAGTAATAATGCAAATATGAAATAGTTCGCATATATATAAAACATATAATACTAGATTTTTAATATATATATATATATACGATATGTATTAAAAATAGTAATAATATAAAATAACTAATAATAACGATATATAAATATATACATATGTGTATTAAAATATATACGTAATAATAGGAATAAAAGTATATACATAGTATTAAAAATATATACATAATATATACATATTAGAAATAACAATAATATTAAAAACAATTATTACATAAATATACACATATATATTGAAAATTTATACATAATAATGATATTAAAAGTATATACAAAACAAAAATAATATAATATAAAGTGGAAAAATAATGATAATAATATATTAATAAAAGAAATATATATATATATACATACATATACCAAAAATATATTCATAATAATAGTATTGAGTATTAAAAGTATATATATAATATAGACAAAAATATATGCATAATATAGTGTTGAAAGTATTTACAGGATAATATAAAAATGTATGAATAATGTGATATTAAAATATATACATAATATATATAAAAATATAATATTAAAAATATATATACATAATATATGTAAAATGTATACATAATATAGTTATAAAAATATATACAATATATAGTATTAATAATATACACAATATATATGGTATTAAAAATTTAGTATTAAAAACATAATATATACATATACGTATTGATTAAAAATAATACTAATAATAGTAATAGTAAAATACTAATAAATAATAGATATAGTAATGATAAGAATATATAAACGACAATGTGTACAGGAGAAAATAAAAATAATACAAGAAAATTAGTAACGCTATATATACGTAAACATATATATATTGAAAACATATATACATAGTATTAGTATTTAAATATATATAATATAATATTTAAGAAAAAGCATACGTATTATATATGTTCTTGACATTGCGTTTAAAGTATATATGTAATATAATATTAGCCATATATATATATATATATGATAATATGAAAATATATAACTAATAATATTTAAGAATGTATACATAATATAGTATAAAAATAAATATATATACGTAATATAGAATTTAAAATATGCCTAATATATTAAAAGAATATATACATAATATAATATTAAGAAAAATAATAACAAAAAAAAACTATTAATAATAATATATAATATATATGCACATAAGTATTAAGTAAAAATAATAATAATGAAATGCTAATAAATAAAAAATATAATAATAATAACAGTATAAATAAAATTAAAATTAAAATAAAATAATGAGAAAAAGTGAAAAAATGATGAAATTGAATTAAAAAAAGAAAGGGCTTTATTTGAACGCGCGTGAGACGTAAGGGGACCAAACGAGAAATTTTCTCAAACCCCAAAACGCACGTTTCATAGGGGACTAAATCGAAAACCAAAACAAATTACAGGGTAAATTAAAATTTAAAAGAAACCTGATTCCAAAACAATAAAATGCGGAATGACTATTCGTACAATTAGCCCATCAAACAAAAACACGCGGATCCTGATTGGGATGGTTCGGGTCGACCTGGTTTACTCCAAAACGACGTCATTTTATATCAGCAGACACTAAGCCAAAATGATGCCGTTTTGTAAATGGTATAAAAGTCAAGTTTTTTTTTAAAAAAAACTTCATTTCAGCTATGCTTTTGAAAAAAGAAAAGGGGAAGGGTTTTGGTGCTCTGGGCATGGACGATTTCTGGCAATCGGACCACCGTCCGTCCGTCGCTAACGACCGTCGTATACGACGGCTGGAAGTGCAAAATCGACCCCTTTTTAACCCTTTTGTTCCCCTCGCCCTAGATCCGTAGTTAAAGTACCCAAAAACCTCATGAAAGTCGATGGAAATCAAAAAAACTTCTCGGTTCTAAACTCTCCGATCACCCCCAAACAAGGTAAGAGTTGATATATTTTTTATGTTTATCTAGCAGTAAAGAAACAAAGAAATCACCTTTCTATTTTTCTATTCGATTGCTTCTCAATATTCGGTTTTTTGTATTGATTTGCTTTTCCTTTTTTTATATTCGAAAAAAATCCATTCTTACATCACTTTGTTCTACTTATATAGCCGTTTACATTGCTCTCTAATTCATTTTTGCTGCTTGCGTGTTCTCTTTGTTTTGCAGGTGGTGGTTGAACAGTGAACCAGAGGCTGGCATGGGCGATGGGACGTTGGCAGCACTGGGGGTAGGTTAGGGTTTCAGTTGTTTCTAAAACCCTAAGTCAAGCTAGTTGGGGTTTGGGTTAGCTTTGCTTGGGTTAGGGTTGATGGGTTTTTAGGTTTAGTTTATTTGGGCTGGGGTCTAATTTTGTAATTGGGTTTTGCATTGTGATGGGTCTTGGCTTTAATTTTTAGTTGTAATAATTTATTTTTTTAAAAGGCCCGGGCTAATTTGGGCTTCTACAGCTGCCCCTTTTTGCTTATTGTCGTGCAATGAGAATAGATGAAAGACTTTCAAGGAAGACCAAATTTGCCCGGTCTTGCTGAGTTTTGACTTGCTTTGGTACTCTTCTTGCTCAGGTAGTCTCTTTCCAGTCCATAGCATCTTGTTACCTTGATCATTCCACTGCGAGTTCACAGAGGCATGACTTGTAGCTTCGATCCTCTTTACTGCAATTTTAGAGAGATAAGGTTTGTTGTGATCTGTTCTTCCGCAACATTAGAGGGATAAGATATGTTGTCTTCAGTCTTCTTCGCTACAACTTCAGGGATATGAGATTTATGTCTTCGATCTGCTTTACTGTATCTTCAGGAAGATAAGATCTGCAACTTCAATGTGCTCTACTGCAACTTCGATCAGCTCTACTGCAACTTCAAGGAGGCAAAATCTGTGTCTTTGATTAACTCCAATCTTTATCCTCGGCATGCGACTCGAGGCTCAACTCACCTCTTGCAATATGAGATGACTTTTTGGAAAGCAGACATTAAAAACAGAACTTGAAAATACCTCAGCATATGACCCGAGGCTCAACTCACCTCTCGCAACATGAGTTGATTTGATAAAAATAGAATTTGAAAAACAAAAATTGAAACTACCTCAGCGTGTCCCAAGGCTCAACTCACCTCTCGCAATATGAGTTGATTTTTTTTTAAAAAACATAAATTGAAAATACCTCATCGTAACCTGAGGCTCAACTCACCTCTCGCAATATGAGTTTATTTTTTTGAAAAATAAACATTGAAAACACCTCAGCATGTGACCCGAGGCTCAACTCACCTTCGCAATATGAGTTGATTTTTAAAAAACATAAATTGAAAATACGTCATCGTGACCTGAGGCTCAACTCACCTTTCGCAATATGAGTTGATTTTTTTGAAAAATAAGCATTAAAAATAGAATTTGAAAATACCTCGACGTGTGACTCGAGGCTCAACTCACCTCTCGCAATATGAGTTGATTCTTGGAAAAAAAACAGAAATTGAAAAACAGAATTTTGAAAATATCTCGACATGTAATTCAATGCTCAACTCATCTCTCGTAATATGAGTTGATTCTTGAAAAAATAGAAATTGAAAAATAGAATTTTGAAAATACCTCGACATGTAATTCGAGGCTCAACTCATCTCTCGCAATATGAGTTGATATTTTTGAAAAATAGAAATTGAAAATACCTCAGCGTGTGAGCCGAAGCTCAACTCACCTTTCGTAATATGAGTTGATTTTTGAAAGATAGAAATTAAAACATCAAAGTACCAAAACATGTCATCTGGTGGAGCTCGGGTGTCTTTTCCTTGATTCAGTACAACTATCATCACATCCTCTTGCACTGCTAGAGCACCTGTATATGTCATGCATGATGTTATCATGATATACACATGTTTGCCTTAAATGCCTGCATGCCTACATGATTATGCTATGTGCCTTGGGCTTGTTTGTCATATATCTCCTTTCGTCACAATTTTTGTGATGATCTACATTCATTACTTCGATTCTTGACTTTCTCTTTAGCCTTTGTACCCGTTCTCTAGCTTTACGAGTAATCTGTATTTCTCAGATACCACACTTTTGCCTCCTGTTGAACTTTGTCCTTGCTTTGAAGCCTCGTACTTATCGAATTCTCATCCGGGTAATGCTCAATATTTCTTTTGTTTAAAGTATGTCATTTTACTATTTATTATTTAAACCACACAATGAGATGTATGAACATGGTCAAGTAGGTACGAAAGGCATACCTCACATTTATTTATTTCAAAAGTAACATACAAAGAAAGTTGACTAAGAAAAGTTAAAAGCGTTAAAAAGAGAAAGGGGATCATATTTAGTGGCTACAAATGCTCTAGATATTCAACGCATGATCTCTTCCACGTTACTTAATCAAAAACCTTTTTCGAGCATGGCTTCTTGTGTAGAAGATTTCAAGCTTTCAGAGATGCTTCAAATACTATAGCCTTGCCATTTGACCCACTATTCAAATCGCCTTGCTCTTTAAGCCCAGGTTGGCTTCATTAAGACGCCCTTTCGAGTTTTCATCCTAATCTTTTGTGTTAATCAAGACGCCCTTTTCGAGTTTTCACCTTGATCTCTCTTTTTTTTAGGCATAATATTTCTTTACAACATCTGAGTTTACTGGATTAGGTAACTCATTCCCATCCATCTCAGTAAGAATCAAAGCTCCACTCGAGAATGCCTTCTTTACGATGTATGGTCCATCCCAATTTGGTGCCCATTTTCCTTGCAGGTCTTTTTGTATTGGGAGAATCTTTCTCAACACGAGTTCTCCTTCTTGGAATTCTCTTTGCCGTACTTTCTTGTCATGGGCCGTGATCATTCTCTTCTGGTACATCTGTCCATGACAAATTACCTTGAAACGTTTTTCTTCGATGAGGTTTAATTGGTCATATCGAGTTCGAACCTATTCTGCTTCCTCTAATTTCGACTCCATTAAGACTCGTAGAGAAGGGATTTGAACTTCGATAAGCAACATAGCTTCCATTCCATAGACCAGAGAGAAAGGAGTTGTTCCTGTAGATGTCCGCACAGATGTGCGATATGCATATAAAGCAAATGGTAGCTTCTCATGCCAGTCTTTATATGTCTCGGTCATTTTCCCAATAATCTTCTTAATATTCTTATTAGCTGCTTTAACAGCTCCATTCATTTTTGGGCGATAGGGTGATGAGTTATGATGCTTTATTTGAAATTGGTCACACACTTCCTTCATCATCTTGTTGTTCAGATTCAAGGCGTTATCTGAAATAATTCTTTCAGGCAAACCATACCGACAAATGATTTTCTTTTTCAAAAACCTGCAAACTGCAGTCTTCATCAAATTGGCAAACGAAATGACTTCTATCCATTTTGTGAAGTAATCAATAACCACAAAAATGAATCGATGTCCATTAGAAGCTTTTGGGGAAATTGGCCCTATAACATCCATGCCCCACATAGAAAAAGGCCATAGAGAGGTCATGACATGAAGGGGCGTAGGGGCTACATGAATCTTATCGCAATAAATTTGACATTTGTGGCATTTTCTTACATAACTAATACAGTTATTTTCCATCGTCAACCAGTAATAACCGAGTCTCATAATCTTCTTGGCCATAGTGAAATCATTGGCATATGTCCCACAAATTCCCTCATGGACATTTGCAAGTATTTTTCTGGCTTCAACAGCGTCTACACATCTCAAGAGCACTTGATATTTTCCTCTTTTGTATAGAATGTCTCCATTAAGAACAAATCCTATTGCCATTCTTCTGATTGTTCTTTTATCATTCTCATTTGCTTGTTCAGGATACTTTTGGTTCTTGACATATTCTAAGATATCATGGACCCATGGCGGTCCATCTGGCTCTTTTTCAATGCTGAAACAATGTTCAGGGACTTCATATATGCTCATTTGAAGAGGTATTATTTTGTTTCTCTGTTCGCTTTGAACATTGAAGCCAAAGTGGCCAGGGCATCAGCCAATTGATTTTCTTCTCATGGGAAGTAATTAAAAGTTACTTCTTTAAATTCTTTGATCAGTTCCGCCACTAGATCATTGTATTTGACTAATTTTGGATCTTTTACTTCCCAATCTCCACGGATTTGGTAAATTACCAGCGCTGAGTCCCCGTACACCTCTAGAATTTTGACATTTTGTTCAATAGCTGCGCGAAGTCTCATGATACAAGCCTCATATTCCGCTATGTTATTGGTACAGAAGAAGTTCAATTTGGCGGTCAATGGATAATGGTTCCCTTTTGGTGATATCAAGACTGCTCCAATCCCATGCCCCAATGCGTTCGATGCACCATCAAAGCTCATCTTCCATGACTTCTTTTTTGATGACTCGCACTCTTTTTCTGTAATGCACATCAAGTCTTCATCCGAGAAATCAAATCTCAATGGCTCGTATTCATCCGTTGTTCGAGTTGCTAAAAAGTCAGCTATTGCGCTTCCTTTTTTTGACTTTTGGCTCACATAGACGATGTCACATTCCGATAGTAAGATCTGCCACGTGCTATTCTTCCTGAAAGTGTAGGTGATTCCATCATGTACTTTATTGGGTCCAGCTTTGAAATTAACCATGTCGTATGATACAACATATATTGCTTGAGCCTCCGAACTACCCAAACCAAAGCGCAACAAAATTTTCAATTGACGAGTACTTTGCCTCATACTCTGTGAACTTTTTACTGAGATAGTAAATCGCCTTTTCCCTTTTCCCCGACTCATCATGTTGCCCCAGTACGCAACCCATTGAATTTTCGAACATAGTCAGATATAATATTAACGGTCTTCCTAGAGTTGGCGGTACTAGCACCGGGGAACTAGACAAATACTGTTTTATCTTGTCAAAAGCCACATAGCACTCCTCGTTCCATTCTTCCGGATTATGTTTTCGAAGAAGTCGAAAAATTGGGTCACACTGGTTTGTAAGTTGAGCAATGAATCGAGCGATGTAGTTCAACGTCCCTAAAAATTCTTTGACTTCTTTTTGCGTGCGCGGAGGTGGTAGTTCTTGTATGGCTTTTATCTTATATGGATCAACTTCAATGCCTCTCTCGCTGACGATAAAGCCTAGTAATTTTCCCGAGGTAGCCCCAAATGTACACTTGGCTGGATTAAGCTTCAACTAGAACTTTCTCAATCTTTTGAACAATTTCCTGAGGTTCCCAACATGCTCTCTTTCCCCCTTGGATTTGGCGATCATATCATCGACCTAGACTTCTATTTCTTTGTGCATCATGTCATGAAACAACATCACTATGGCCCTCTGATATGTTGCCCCAGCGTTCTTTAGTCCGAATGGCATCACCTTATAACAGAATGTTCCCTACATCGTTACGGAAGTAGTTTTCTCCATATCTTCAAGAGCCATCTTTAGGAATGAATGTTTGGTTGTATTATAACCTGAGAATCCATCCATGAATGAAAACAATGAATGTTTGGTTGTATTATCCACCAATGTATCGATGTGTGGCAAAGGAAAATTATCTTTAGGACTCGCTCGATTCAAATCGTGATAATCCACACACATTCGTACCTTGCTGTCATTCTTCGGTACTGGGATTATGTTAGCTACCCATTGTGGGTACTTGGAGACTTGTAAGAAGCCAGCATCGAATTGTTTCTTGACTTCTTCTTTTATCTTTAACAGTAATTTAGGTTTCATTCATCTTAGCTTCTGTTGAATGGGTTTGCATTCTGGTTTCAGTGGGAGTTTATGGACCACTACATCCTCATCCAATCCTGGCATTTCCTGATACGACCATGCAAATACATCTTTATACTCATGAAGCAAAGCAATCAAATCATGTTTGGTGTTATCTAAAATGGAGGTCCCAATATTCACTTCTTGCCTCTTTTCTTTATTTCCCAAGTTTACTATCTCAACAGATTCTTGATGAGGTAGAATCTGTTTATCTTCTTGTTCTACCATTCTTAGTAAGTCAGGAGACAAGACATAGTCTTCAGCATTTTCCTTAGCTTCAAACTCTCCTAAACAAATAGCCTTCTCAAAATTGATTTCAAGATTTGTAACGGGTTTGTTCATATCGTTGATATCCAAGCACCTGAAAGTGGAATGGAAAAGAAAAATGTAGAGGAGCATCAAAGTATTGGGACCAACAAGCATGGCATGATGTGAGATATATGCAATGACAGGCTGTGAGAAGAGGGAAAAGATTATGAATTTAATGAGAATGAAAGGACCATGACAAAATGCATCTCCATTAATGTTCATTTAAATGATAAAGAGCAAACATAAGCTCTTACAAAAGAATCCCACTATTACTTAGGGACACACCAAAAAAAGAGTGTTAACATTAAGCATTACTCTGGAAGAGACTTAGAAACTCCAAGAAGGTCCACAACAGTCCAATTGTTCAAAACGAATCCAAGAGGACAAGGGCGTATCATTGAAACATCTTTAATTGCATCATCTCCTTTGTCAATGAAATTTATACTAACATTCTGAAGACCCCTTTAATTAATAACAGCGTGCTTCATGGATTATCTTGCCCGGGGTATATCATTCCTGCAGATGTAAATGTTTTTGACAAAGGAGGGTACGTTATGGGCTCCCATTCTAATTCTTGGCCTAAGACTCTTGTAATATGCCTTTCTCGATCTTTCTGCAACTGTTTTCTTCTCTGTCGCATATCAGGTACGAACCCTAAACCATATTGAGCCTTATTGGGCGCTGGTTCTAGAGGTCTAACTATCCCTTACTGATATCTTCCCAAACCTTTCCTGGCTCGGGCTCCCTTTCCCATAGTCAACTTGATCCCCATCTTGGTATTCCTTGGCAGCTTAGGCATAGGAATTTTATTTCCTTCAGCAACAAACGTAGCATTGATGAATTCGAAGGAACAGAAGGAACATTCTACTGCATCCTTGCTTATTTCGAGGTATGGTGTATCAGCAGAGATAGATGCGACAATGTCTTCCTCACCCACGATAGTGACCAAAAAACTATATCCATGATAAACTTCAATTTTTGATGTAGAGATGAAGGAACTGCCCTAGCAGAGTGGATCCAAGGCCTTCCTAAAAGGCAATTATACGAAGGAGTGATGTCCATGACCTGAAACTCGATGTCATATATGTAGGGGCTCACTTCTAGAGAAATTTTGATCTTTCCCATGACTTCTCGTCTTGTCCCATCAAATGCTCTTACTGTAGAGTGACACGGCCTCAGATAAGACAGATCAATCAGAATTCTAAAAAGCGTGGCCAAAGGCATGACATTGAGTGTAGACCCGTTGTCAATGAGCACATTCGGTATTATATAACCCTTGCAATGAGTTGTGATATGTAATGCTTTTACGAAGCCCCTACCATTTGGGGGTATTTCGTCATCAGTGAAAGAAATAAAATTATCAGCATTTAGGTTATTCACCCACCTATCAAGTTTTTCGACAGATATATTGCTTGCCACGTAAGCTTGATTTAATAATTTCAGCAAAGCATTCCGATGTGGTTCTAAATTCAACAGTAGGGATAATATCGAGATTCGTGCAGGTTATTTACTTAACTGTTCCACGACGTTATATTCACTATGTTTGATAAACTTCAAGGATTCATATGCTTCCTCTTCATTCACAGGCCTTTTAACTTCTTGTTCAGACGGAGTCTCAAGTTCTACCTCGGCCTCCTGCATCGGTGCCTTTCCTTTCTGCTTCAAGTAATTAGTTTTCTTCATTGGTTCGACCGCTTTAGAATAACACCTCCCGCTGCGGGTGAAGTGTCTTACTTCACCAACATTTCCGGTCGTGACTTTGGATTTTTCACTTTCAGGTATGATAATGTTGACATCATATTTCCATGGTACTGCCCTGTTGTCTTTCTAAGGGAAAGAAGATGGTACATCAATTATCATTTTTGGTTTCACTTGCTCCTTTTTTGCATCGTAATAAATTACCAGTGGTCGATTGGCTCTATAAGGGAAACCTGATGATTGATTATCAGAAGCACATACTTCTCCTTCATTGCCCTCTTTCATTTTGTTAAAGATCTCGACTTCCTTGTTGCCCATCATGTCTTGAAATAGCTTTCTGAATCCTTCACAAGACCGCATGTTATGCCCCTCGATCTCATTAAAATCACAAAAACACTGACTTTTTGTATTTCCATCTTTGAAAATTCTGTTGGGATGACAAAATAGCCTCTTTTCAACAATTACCCCCCAAATCTTTCGCATTGGTGTCTTTATTTCAGAAACACAACTTTTGGCATGCCACCTGTCTTCTTTTGTCAACGCGCTCACGTTTCCTTCAATGTGGTTAGGGAGCGGAGTTCCAGCCGTATTGCTAGCACCATCAAATCGTAAAATACCTACATCGATAAGACCTTGAACCCTCCTTTTAAAGGCTAGACAATTTTCTATACAATGCCCCTGGTTTCCGACATGGTACATGCAACTGCCATTAGGATCGTACCATTTTGGGTATGGAGGCTTCAGGGGTGCCATATAATGTGGGGATATTAATTATTTTTCCAACAGTTTTGGGTACAGCTCTCCGTATGACACGGGAATTGGGGTGAACTGGGGTTTTTCAGGATTGGATCTTGTCGGTCTTTGTTCATTTTTTGGTTGGCTTTGAGCAGGCATGGTATTTGGTGGGAACATGGCAAATGGTCTTTGGTTATCTGTGGCGTAGACGGGGTAAGGAGGAGGTGCTTGATAGTAAGGGCCTTGGGGTGGATAATAAAAGTTTGGAGGTGGGCGATATCGAGGTCGTGGCTGGACTGGGTAAGGATTAGAAGTCTGGTAGCTCTCAGTTCCCACCATATGGGCTTTTGCCTTTTTTTTCTTTACAGGTGCTGCCCTTTTCGAGCTCTCGGAATGTGATAGCCCTGAATTGACCCTAGTCGGAAAGTGGTTTCGGGACCACGAAACCGAGTCTTATAAATAATTAAAGGTTATATTCTGTGTTTATGATGTGCGTAAATGCTTGTGTGATAGTTCCATACTTTAATTTGGTCAGTGTATGTGAAATTTATTAGTTAGGACTTATGTGAGACAATTTAGAAATATTCTAGGCAAGTGTTCAAGTGGCCTATTAATATATGTGGGAAAGTGCTTGTCCTTGCATGCCAAATTAGCCAAATTAAAGCATAGTGGCCGGCCATGCTATGGGTGGAAACTTGTCACAAACATGTTATGTTAGTGATGTATGTTAGGAAAAATAAAATAAGGAGCATGGTAATTAAATAATGAAAGGGAGGAGTGATGAAAAAAAAAATGGTCTCATCCATGCCCCCCTTTTGCCGTGAATGGAAGAAAGAAAACAAAGAAAAAAAAAAGGCTTCATTCTTTGGTTGTTCTTGGCCAAATAGAAGAAAGAGAAGAAGGGGGAAGAGCTTGAGAAAATCGGCTATGGTGGGTTGCTAGACTAAGGTATGTTTGATGTTGTCCATGAGATTCATGCATGTTTTTAGTTGTTAGTTTGAGTTCTAACTAGCCCATGGTTCAAATCTTTACTATGTCATGGAGATGATATTCGGCTAAGGTGGATTTGTGTTGATGTCATTTGCATGCTAAAAGTGAAGCTTTGTAATGATGCATGTGATGGTGGATTGATGACTCTTGAATCTTCTTTTTAGCATTTTTGAGTGAGACATTAAGTTCTTTGTTTAACCATGACCAAATTTGAAATGGTATGGTGTTGTGATGTATTCGCCATGGTAGGAAGTAGAAGGAAATATGGTTGTTGTTAGTGAAGTAGAGTCTAACAAATGAGCACATATGTGCATTAGTTGCTAGATGGAGAAGAATCGGCTAGCAAGTTGTGTGCCAAGGCGAATATAATTTTGTATATTAATGAGTAATGCATGTGTTGAATTGATGGAAAGGAGAGGATGCTTTAATAGTGTATATATGTGTATTAGCCAAGTTTTGAACTTGAAACAAAATGGTGTTTAGTCAATACAAGTGACCATACTTGTAGAATGTATTAAGTGTTGCAATCGGCCTTGGCATAGATGTGTATGTTCGCCACATGAATGAGTACATAAGTTGATGTGTATGTTCGCCATAGGTAAGCATATTGATGGCTTTATCTTGACTTAGAAAATTCGCTAAGGGAATATTAGCTAATATGTTGAATTCGATTCGTGATTTCGTACATATGGGACTTTAATGTCTAATGTATATATGGGCTAAGTACCTTGAGCTTCTCTTTGATGTTCAAATGAATTGTGTTAAATTGCTTAATGTGATTAAAAATGCATGACCATTGTGTATTTGAGCTAAAGGGTGGCCATATGACCTATTAAACTCCTTGTCATAATCGGCCATAAGCTAGCATAATGAGACTTTAATAAGTTAAATTTGTTTGAATTAGCTCAAGAGCTTAGAGGACCACAGTTGGATAAGGGAAAGGAAAAAGTTATCGAATAGCCGCCGAAATCGTTCGACCACATCCGAGGTAAGTTTTCGAGTAATAGAACTTAGATTATGATTTGATTAGATCATGTTTTAAGCAAATCAAAATCATGCTCTTTGTATGTGGCTATTGAGACGAAATTGCAAGTGTGATAAGTATCTTGTGTTTGAGCTTTGGTAATGAAAATGAAATACAGATGTGTCATGATTTATTGATAAATGTGCATGGTTATTCGAATGATGTCCGGCTAAGTCCCAAGGCTTTGTGCTAAGTGACTATATCCGGACTAAGATCTGAAAAGCGATTATGCGAGTTACTAATTCCGGGCTAAGCCTGAAGGCATTTGTGCGAGTTACTAATTCCGGGTTAAGCCCGAAGGCATTGGTACGAGTTACTAAATCCGGGTTAAGTCCCGAAGGCATTTTTGTGAGTTACTATAACCGGGCTATGTCCCGAAGCCATTTGAACGAGTAGCTATATCCGGTTAAATTCCGAAGGTATGTGATTCGGGAATGAGCGATCTTGCTGTAAAAATTTCAGTTAATACGCTTATAAAATCCCAACAATGAGGTATGTTTCGTATGTGCATTGGAATAGTTGATTCCTTGAATAATATTTGCTCGATCGAGTAATGAGCTTCCTAGATTTGTCTAAGATGATCCCTTATGTATGAATATAGGGGTTGGAATGTGAAGTAGGAATGATTTGAGAATATGTATATATGGAATTATCCGTTTAGTTATATGAATGCTATACTTCAGATGTGCTTAAATTCTTGGCTCAAAACTTACAAGCATTTAATGCTTACTCCGTTTATTTAATTCTCTGTTTTATAGATTTTGGTTCTTCAGCTATCGGACTCGGGATTTTGAAGTCGAAGTCGCCCACACTATCAAATCTTCTTTTGGTATAGTTTTGGTTGAACTTTGAAATGGCATGTATAGGACTACCCTTTTTGTTGTTGGTCATGTACCCTTCGGTTTTGTGTAAGTTTGGATAGCCATGCGAAAATGGCTTAAATATACTTTGATCATAGCATTATAATCGTTTTGTATGTTGTCCGTCGAGAGGTATGGAAATGTTGGTAACGGTTAGCCATGGGAATGGTTATTCATGATCACTTTTGGTATATGTATGACAAACTCTAGTTGATCCATGAAGGATCATGAAATAGGTAAAGTTTACCTTAAAAATAGATGCTGGCAGCATCAGTGATGTGGATGTGAAAAATCACTAAAAATATTAGGAATGGAATTAAATAGTGAATAAATTATGTAATCGAACCTTGATGAATTTATTTTCATAGGAAAGTAACGAAACGTTCATATGAACAGTATATTATGAGATGTTAAAGTTTTCGTGAGATAGGGCCAGAACGGTTTTTGGATCCCCTGATCTGACTTTGGAAATTCATTATAAATTAACCAGAGATAATTAGAAGTCATACCATATATGTATAGATTCCTTTTTGAGTCTAGTTTCATTAGAAATAAACGATATAAGCATTGAAGCCCTGTACAAGGAGTTATCCAAGTCGCATTGCAGGAAGGCAGAGTAGTCGAACCCTGTAACAGGGGAGACTTTAACTAATAAACTGTACTAATTGGCTCGACCAAAAATTCTAGAAAAACATTTTTGGATGGATATATGAGTCTAGTTTCAGGGAAAAGTTACGAAACTGATTTTTGAGTTGTGGAACTCAAGTTATGATTTTTAAGGTGACAGTGACGCAGTTAGCCAACTCCCTGGAAATTTTTAAAATGGACTGTGAAAGCAAGTGAATTAAGTCTGCAAACCCCTCGTGTCCGACTCCGGCAACGGTCTCGGGTACGGGGTGTTACACGGAACCTTCCATCCTTCCATTTTTGATGGCAATTTCTATAAGTTCCCTGGATATTACGATATCTGCGAAGTCTTTCATGGCACTTCCTACCAACTTATCATAAAACGGTGCTTTCAAAGTGTTGATGAAGAGAACCGTTATTTTAGTTTTAGTCAGTGGGGGTTCTACTTGAGCTGAGATATCCCTCCACCTTTGCGCGTATTGCCTAAAAGTCTCTGTCGGCTTCTTTTCCATCATCTGCAGAGTCAGTCGATCTGGCACCTTGTCAGATACATGCTTGTATTGTTCACAAAATACTGACGCCAAGTCTTTCCATGATCGGATCCTTTCTCTACAAAGTTGATTATACCATCGAAGGGCCGATCTGACCAAGCTGTCCTGGAAACAATGTATTAACAATTTATCTTCATTCACGTAACCAGTCATCTTCCGAAAAAACATGACAGGATGCGCCTTTGGACATCTCGTGCCATCGTATTTTTCAAAATCTGGCACTTTAAATTTTGGAGGCAGAACCAGATCGGGCACCAAACTGAGCTCTTTGGCACTCAATGCAGAGAAAACTTCAGTACCTTCTATCGCTTTGAGTCTTCCTTCCAAACTCCTATACTTATCCTGAAAATCATGATCATCCATTTTCAACCTGGCTATTTCTACCAGATCATTCAAATTTGGAACATTGGGATTAGCAAGATTAGCTCCGGGGTTCGATACGAATATACCTTGCCCTAGATGAGTAGGGGGTACGGGTCATTGCTCCAAGCTTGCAGGTTCTCCTCGAGGACATTCTCTTTGCATTACATGTGCATGAGGTGAAGTGAATCCTGGGGGATAGAGCGGATCCTGATAACTGAGGCTCATAGTGTCGGGGCTCTGCATAGGTCCTTTTCCTTTGACCAAAGCTGTCATCATCTCCATCATTTCGGCCATTTGATCCCTTTGCTCGAGCGATTCCTCTCGAGATCTTAACATCAGATCTCTTGCTTCCTGTTGTGACTTGGTCAGCTGCTCTTGCAATTCTCTTTGGGTCCTTTCTATCCTTTCAATTCTCTCATTGAACTCAACTTCCATAATTCTAGCTTTTCGGTGCATCCTATAAGAATGGCGTGATTCCAGACTTGATGTGTCGTAACTGTGGATTATAAAGTTTTAGCCTTAGTGAGTGATTATGGTGATATGTACATGCAATGGATAAATGAATGAATGTCAAATGAATGTTAGTCATGAATGAATGTGCAAGAATTTGGTGTTGATTTCAAGATGGCCCCTACTTAGGCATTTCATTAATCAAAAGAGTCTATTACAAAATGTTTCCCTATTTTTTATTCAATAGTTACACAAAGTTTCTAGCCACATTGCCTTGTTTCTTCACTCGTTCTAAGAATTCTGATATGCTTGATCTTTGACTAGGAGGGAATTGGCAACTGAGAGCTTCAACTTCATCTGATAATTGCACAACTTTCATAGCCGCCTTGCGAATTTCATTGATCAAAAAGCCGAGTTGTATTTCCTTTTCTTGGAGAGCTCTTTTGTAGGTGTGAGTGTCTCGGTCGTACTGACTATTCTTCTTTTCTAAGGCCTTTTGGAGATTATCCAACTGTTGCTGATTAGCTTGCATTGTATTTTCTAAATCTCGTATTTTCCCTCTTAGCTCTTGATGTTTAGACTGACTAGTCATTAGTTCTACAGACATAGTTTCGTATTCAACATTCTTCTTTCTTAACTCTATCGTAGCACGCGCAGCTTTTTCCTCTTCTTTTTTTTTCCTTCCCTTTCCAGAATTCCATCCGACCTTTGATGTTGCTTAGTCTTCTTTCCACTCTACTGACGATTTGCCCAACCCACTATTTCTTATAGTGCTTCTTAACTTATTTTCCAAATGAAGGTCCCTTAAGTCATTTCTCACGATCTCAGCTTCTCTTTGGATTTTCACGGTTTGGGACTTTTCAATCTAAACATCGATCTTTAGCTAGTAGTTTTCCTCTTGAAGAGAACTAATATCACGTAACAGCTTGGCCTTTTCACGTTCGAATTCATGTCTCGCTACTTCCAGCTCGGATGGCATTTTTTTTGAGAAAAGATTCTGGAAAGTGTAACTCGTCGGTGAGATTTGTTGACTAGTTACTCGTCTTTGTCTCCATATGTCATAATCCTGAGTGATAGTATCAGCATAAAGAGCTAACTCTATTAGGTGAATTTCCTTCCAAGACCTTGCAGTATCTTAGACTCTTTTCATGTAGCCTTCACCCGTAAAGGCGAACTCTGATTGTGCCAAACCTCCGGTAACTGGTACGAACTATCGTGAAGCAAACTGCCTTTGAACCATTAACAGAGTGTATCCAATTCCTCCTCATAATCCCAGTAAAGGCACCCAATCTTTGCTTCTACATTTGTATAATAGAACTGAAGGACGGATCCATGGTGCTCTCCAGGTTATATCTTCGGCAAGAAGGTCCTGAAAAACTGAAATCCAATGTTGTTCAGTGACATCCTTTGGCCAATCTTTCTCAAGGTAAGCTTTCAATGGGGCGAATGTTTTTGAAAACATGTGGAAAGGTGTGCGCTCCACTTTCCAGAAATGGCTTAGAATCCAGACATTAAGTAACTGTGCGCATCTGATAAAACGTCCTTCCCCTTTCCTCCTACAACAACTTAGAGATCTAAAAGTTTTAGCCAAGATAGCCAGGACGGGGTTGATCCCTTACTTCAATCTTTCGAAGAAATCCACTACCACGACTTCTATATGCCCGAGAACTTTTGGGAAAACAATTAACCAGTAAATGGCCAAAGAAAACAGATCAATCATCTTCACAATATCTGGATGGTTTTGAACTAAATCTCGCAGAGAAAACCACGGAACACAACTAACTTCGTTCTTTTTCTTTATTTGCTTTTCAGCCCACATATCAGTCATTCCTGTCAATCTCACTAACTTTTTCTTAAAGGTCATTGGTTTGGGCTCTTTTACATATATCTTGCTGAATTGTACATTGTCAATACGAAGTAAAGCAGCATACTCTTCTATGGTTGGAGTCATATCTTCCTGATTGAAAGCAAAGCACTGGTAAGCTGGGTTCCAGAATCGAACCATGGCTTGAATCAACTGTTCGTCTACATTGATGGTGATTAAGTGAGCTATATCCCTGTATTTTTCAATGAAGATGCCCCTAGTATCTGAGTCCCACTGTTTCCAAATCTGAGTCAAATCTTCGAGGTTATTCTGATGAACATACGAAGTTACATGCTCAGGAAGATTGGAGGTACATCTGTAACGCCCCTACACCCGAGACCATCACCGGAGTCGAGCTTGAGGGGTTACCAAACATAATTTATCAATTTAAGAACTTCAAATCATTTGTTTCTACATTCACAGCTTTCTAGCTACTCGTGTCATAGTTACAAGAAAAATCATATCTCGAGTTACGAAACTCAAAATCAAGATCTGTAAATTTTCCCTAAATCTAGACTCATATATCTATTTACTAATTTGTTTATAGAATTTTTAGTTGGGCCAATTAGTACAGTTTATTAGTTAAAGTCTCCCCTGTTTCAGGGTTTGACTGCTCTGACATATGTGTATTACGAATCAGATATCTCTATATAACGAATTTCAATGAATACAAGGTTTGTTTTTATTAAAACTAGACTCAATAAGGAATCTGTGAATATAAAGAAAAACTTATAATTATTTTTTTAAAATTTATTATGAATTTTTAAAGTCAGAACAGGGGATCCAAAAATCATTCTGGCCCTGTTTCACAAAAGTTTAAATGTCTCATAAAATATAATTTATATGCCTGTTTTGTTCAATCCACATGAAAATAGACTCATTAAGCTTCAATTTCATAACTTACTCATTATTTAGTTCCATTTATACTATTTTTAGTGATTTTTCAAATTCATGTCATTGCTGCAGAATATTCATTTTAAGGCAAGATTCATCTTTCCATGAATTTTTATGAACTAGATAACCTATTAAACTTCCATAATATCAAACATGATCTAAATTAGCCATCACCATGACTTATCAATATCAAACATTTTCTCAACCAAACATGGCCATATCATAAAATTATTTACACGAAATAGGTATATTGCTATACATGCCATACTTAAGTAGTTGTACAAGCCATTTACCAAGATAAAAGTCCTTTGGATAGTGTGATCGAACTTTCGACCTGTCCCGATTCCTGAGCCGGCTTGTTCAAAACTACAGTGAATGAAAAGGAAGGAGTAAGCATAAATGCTTAGTAAGTTCATATGTAAATAACAAGTAACATAACAATACAAATATACCAAACAACTTTAGCATGGTATCACCAAAACATATATCACATTTCTAAACATCATTCATCATCTTACCACCTTATCGTTGTTGTATCTATTTTCAACCCGAGGGTTAAGAACATACTTGTCTAAAGTGTCCATTTCACAACACTTACCCAAAACGTCACTTGCATCTTAAGTGTTCTTCCAATTCACTAGAAATTTCACCCATTGAACACATCGGAATACAACTCGGATACACGGATAATTTGCACATAAGTGCCTCATATGTAATCAAGAAATCATGTAACCCGCCCCTAAGTGAACTCAGACTCAACTCAACGAGTTCGGATGCCTAGTTACATCTCACGAACTCAGACTCAACTCAACGAGTTCGGATGCCTAGTTACATCTCACGAACTCAGACTCAACTCAACGAGTTCGGACATTCGCATCCATAGGTGAACTCGGACTCAACTCAACGAGTTCGGATGCTCAACCATCCTAGTGACATGTCACTTGTATCCTAATCTATTCCTAAGGTTCAAACGGGCTTTTTCCCTCGATCTCACATTTGCCGTCTTCCATGGAATATCGGAACCGATACTCGGTAGCAATTCATATTTATCAAGTAGTAAACATAATTTGCATATTACTAAACATTAACCACAAAGCATAATATTTCACGATTAAAAATCAGCATATCATATAATTAACATTAATAACTTAAAAATAACATTTATGCTACATTATTTACACATGAACTTACCTTGGTACCAAAATATAAAGATTTTGCAATTTAGTCCACAATCTTTTCTTTTCCTCGATCGCAACTTGAATCTCGTTTCTCTTGATCTATAATGCCAAATTAATCTTATTTAATACATACATTCATCAAAACAGCATTTAATACGAACTTTGGAAAAATTACACTTGTGCCCCTAAACTTTTGCATAATTACACTTTTGCCCCTAGGCTCGGGAATTAAAATTTTTTCCTTATTCTTATGTTTTATAACATGCTGATCACTTTTCCCTTCTATGGTAACATCAAATTCTCTCTCTAACATATACTTGTGACTATTAGGTATTTTTCCTAATTAAGCCCTTTTACTCGTTTTCACTCAAAACCGAGTAGCACAAGTTGTCTAACATAGTTTAAAACCTCATATTCTATCATAAAACATCAAAACACACAAATTTCACCTATGGGTATTTTTCCAAATATAAACCCTAGGTTGAATTATTGCTAACATAAGCTTAATCGAGCTACCGGGATTCCAAAAACGTAAAGAACATTAAAAATGGGGCTTGGAATCACTTACTATGGAGCTTGGAAGCTTGAAACAAACCCTAGCTATGGAGAACCCTTGAAATTTCGGCCTAATGAAGAAGATGGACAAAATTGGCTTTTAATTTTGTTTTTAATTCATTTTAATAACTAAATGACCAAAATACCCTTACTACTAAACTTTCCAAAAATTCCTTCCATGTCCTAATTTTGTCCATGAACTTAAAATTGGTAAAATTGCTATTTAAGACCTCCTCATTAATATTCCAAAACAATTTCATACTAAAAACTTCTAGAATGCAAGTTTTACAACTTATTCGGTTTAGTCCCTACTTTCAATTTAAGCACTTTAGGCATAGAATTTCATCACGAAATTTTCACACAATCATGCAATCATATCATAATCATCAAAATAATTATAAAATAATTATTTCTATCTCAGATTTGTGGTCACGAAACCACTATTCCGATTAAGCCCTAATTTAGGATATTACAACTCTCCCCCCCTTTTGAGGATTTTCGTCCTCGAAAATCTTACCGGTAAACAGGTGTGGATATTGGTTTCTCATAGTTTCTTCAGGTTCCCATGTAGTCTCTTCTACCCCATGCTTTTGCCACAACACTTTCACAAGTGCAACACTTTTATTTCTTAGTTGTTTGACTTCTCGAGCTAAAATCTTAATCGGTTCTTCTTCAAAAGTCATATCCGGTCACAGTTCAATTTTTGTCAGTGAAATTATATGTGAAGGATCCGAACGATACCGGCGTAACATAGATACGTGAAACACATCATGAATCTTCTCTAATTCGGGTGGTAACGCTATCCGATATGCTACCGGTCCAACTTTTTCAATTATTTCATACGGTCCAATAAAACGCGGACTTAACTTGCCCTTTCGTCCAAATCTAAGGACTTTCTTCCATGGAGACACTTTCAAAAATACCTTATCACCAACTTGAAACTCCATTTCTTTTCGTTTCAAATCCGCATAAGATTTCATCTATCTCAAGCGGCTTTCAAACAATCTCGAATCACTTTCACCTTTTCTTCGGTTTTTTATTAAATCAACTCCATAAATCTGATTTTCCTTAAGTTCACCCAATACAATGGCTCCGACATTTACGACCATATAATGCTTCATAAGGTGCCATCTTCAAACTCGTCTGATAACTATTATTATAAGCAAATTCTACCAATGGTAAGTACCTTTCCCAACTATCTTGAAATTCCAATACGCAACATCTGAGCATGTCTTCAAGAATCTGAATTACTCTCTCTGATTGTCCATCAGTTTGTCGATGAAAGGCAGTGCTGAAATTTAACTTTGTACCTAATGCCTCTTGCAACTTTTGCCAAAACCGTGAGGTAAACCTCGGATCTCTATCCGAAATGATTGACAAAGGTATCCCATGAAGTCTAACAATCTCTCGAATATACAATTCAGCCAACTTATTAAGAGAATAATCTGTACATACCGGAATAAAATGAGTCGATTTAGTCGATCATCAACTATTGCCCGGATGGCATTTTTCTTCCCGGAGTTAACGGCAACCCCGATATAAAATCCATAGTAATCCTATCCCATTTCCATTCAGAACCATAATAGGTGAAGTAATCCCAAGGTACCGGTGTTGATTTCACTTGTTGACAAACTAAGCACTTTGATACAAACTCGAAATATCTCTTTTCATTCCACTCCACCAAGACATTTTCTTTAAGTCATTATACATCTTCGATCGCCGGATGAACCGCCAAACAACTATTATGTGCTTCAAGCAAAATCTTTTGAATCAACTCATCATTTTTCGGTACACAAATCCGATTTTTAAACATCAAACAACCATCAGAACCGATTCTGAAATCTGATCCCGTATCAGCTTCACACTGTTTTCTTTTGGCTAGCAAATCTTGATCATTTTTTTGAGCTTCAGAAATCTCTTGCAAAAACATCGGTCTTGTTCTTAACTCTGCTAGAATCGAACCGTCATCTGAAATTTTCAACTGAGTGTTCATAACTCTCAAAGCAAACAACAACTTTCTGCATAAAGCATCGGCAACCACATTCGCTTTTCCCGGATGATAATCAATAACAAGCTCGTAATCTTTCAATAACTCTAACCATCTTCTCTGTCTCAAATTCAAGTCTTTTTGTGACATCAAGTATTTAAGACTTTTGTGATCGGTATATACTCGGCACTTTTCACCATACAAATAATGTCGCCAAATCTTCAAACCAAACACCACTGCAGCCAATTCCAAATCATGAGTAGGATAATTCCTCTCATGAGGTTTTAACTGCCTCGAAGCATAAGCCACCACTTTTCCTTCTTGCATGAGTACACACCCAAACCATTTAGAGAAGCATCACTATACACCACAAATTCTTTACGATTCGGGTTGTATCAACACCGGTGCTTCAGCTTAATAACTTTTCAATTCTTGAAACTCTGTTGACATTCTTACATCCATTCAAATTTAACATCCTTTCGAGTAGTCTAGTCATAGGAGCAGCAATTACGAAAATTCATTTACGAACCATGATAATACCCAAATAGCCCCAAGAAACTCTTAACTTCGTTACATTTTTCGGTGGTTTCCAATCAACAATGGCTGAAATTTTACTAGGATCAACCCGTATACCATCACCGAAACAATATGACCCAAAAATCCAACTTCCGGAGCCAAAATTCACTTTTACTAAATTTAGCATACAAATGCTTATCTCTCAAAGTTTGCAAAACTATCCTCAAATGCTCAAAGATGCTCATCTCATCTTTTGAATAAATTAAAATATCATCTATAAACACCACAACAAATCTATCCAAGTATGGCCGAAATATGTGATTCATTAAATCCATAAACACAGCAGGAGCATTTGTCAACCCGAATGGCATAACTAAAAATTCATAATGACCGTACCTTGTTCTAAAAGCAGTTTTAGGCACATCTGACTCTTTTACTCGCAGCTGATAATACCCAGATCTCAAGTCAATCTTTGAAAACCATGTCACTCCTTTTAGCTGATCAAACAAATCATCAATTCTCGGCAATGGATACTTGTTTTTGATTGTCACCTTGTTTAACTGCCGATAATCAACACATAATCTCATAGAACCATCCTTCTTTTTCACAAATAACACGGGAGCACCCCAAGGTGAAAAACTTGGTCTCACAAAGCCTTTATCAGTCAACTCTTGCAACTACGACTTTAATTCTTTCAACTCTGTTGGTGCCATTCTATATGGAGCAATCGAGATCGGAGCTATTCCCGGTATCAAATCTATACCAAATTCTACTTCCCTGACTGGAGGCAAACTCGGCAATTTTCTAGAAATACGTCCACAAATTCACACACAACCGGCACGATTCAACTGTCTTTTCAACTTCTTTTGTATTAATTACATACGCCAAATAAGCTTGATAACCCTTTCTCAAATATCTCTGAGCCGACATCGAAGAAATCATACTAAATATTGCCTCTGATTTGTCTGGTTCAACCCGCAAGATTTCACCACTTTCACATTTTAATTCTATAACCTTTTCTTTGCAATTTACTATAGCATCATGCAATGTCAACCAATCCATACCCAAAATAACATCAAATTCATCAAACGGCAACAACATCAAGTCGGCCAGAAAGTAATGACCCGAATCATTAAAGGGCATTTCTTGCATACTTTATCAACTATCATGCATTTGCCTAACGGGTTCGACACTCTAATCATAAATTACGTGTTCTCAACAGTATATTCATACTAGACCCCGGTTTCATGCATACATATGAATGAGTAGAACCGGATCAATCAAAGCAATAACATTAGTATCATAAAGAGAAAATGTACCGGTAATCACATCGGTAAGGAAGCATCTTCACGCTTTAATAGCATAGGTTCTAGCCGAGCTCTTCCTTCAGATCTAACTGTTGCATCTCTGGCTACATTCTTATCGCTTGTTTCACTTCCACTTTTCTCGATACCTTCCCTCGAGTCCGCACCACTAGATTTTACATTCGAAATTTTTCTTTCTCGGCTCTCTCAAGGCGTCTCTAATAAAATGATCTGAGAACCACATCGAAAACATTCATTTGCTCTGCATGGACCAAAATGATTTCTACCACACACCGGCACTCGGGTTTAACAAATCTCGTATTTCCCACACTAGCCGCAGAAGTAGTCTAAGATTTAGGACCCACATTTCGCTTCTTAAAATTTCCATATGATTGCCCAGCTAAAACTTGGGAACGAGGATTCATATTTCTTGACTTTTCGGTTTGCTGTGAGGGTGCATTACTCATTGGTCTTTTCTTCCAATTTCATGTTTCAGATTCTACCTTTTTCTTTTCCTTCAGTAATTCTTCAGCCTTGCAAGCTCGATCGACAAGTACCACCATTTCTTTTAGTTCAAGGATCCCAACAAATACCTTAATGTCTTCGTTAAGCCCGTCTTCAAATCGTCGGCACATCTTGGCTTCTGTAGGAACATATTCCGTGGCATACTTACTTAATCGAACAAACTCTCTTTCATATTCGAGATCATCATATTACCTTGCTTCACTCAAGAAACTCTTTACATTTCGATCAATAAATCTTTCACTAATATATTTCTTCCAAACTCTTCTTGAAAGAATTCCCAGTTACCCTCTCTTTCGGTACCAATCAAATCAAAGTCTTCCACCAATTATAGGCTGAATCTCTCAACAAAGATGTAGCACATTTCAAACATTCTTCGTGTACAAGATAATTCATCAAATACCGGATAGAATTTTCAAGCCGTAACTCGCTTTCTCGCATCATCATCAATATTTGCTCTAAATTCTTCAGCCCTTGTTTACTTAATTCTATCAACGGGGTTCTGTGAAATTTTATCATATCCACTCCTTGAGGAATTGGAGGCATAGGTTGAGGAATTGGGGAGGTGGGGAGGTCGTACATTTGGGTTCGTCTGAACGAACTCGATGTACCATGCACTCATCATTTGGAGAAAGGCTTCCGATCCCTTTCTCCTCCTCCCGACCAACAATGGGAGGTGGGTTTTCATCGGCGCTACCCCTTCAAATGGAGTGGCGCATTACTCTCTACTTCATTTGCCACACTGGATCGGGATCCATTTACTATATAAAATTCATTTAAAAGGTCAGAAGTCGTCACACTATTACAATTCATACATATGGCATGTATAGCAAAATCCGTACATACAACACGTAGTCCGAGAACCGACTAAACCTACTCTGATACCACCAAATGTAACGCCCCTACGCCCAAGACCATCACCGGAGTCGAGCTTGAGGGGTTACCAAACATAATTTATCAATTTAAGAACTTCAAATCATTTGTTTCTATATTCACAGCTTTCTAGCTACTCGTGTCACAGTTACAAGAAAAATCATATCTTGAGTTACGAAACTCAAAATCAAGATCCGTAAATTTTCCCTAAATCTAGACTCATATATCTATTTACTAATTTTTTCTAGAATTTTAGTTGGGCCAATTAGTACAGTTTATTAGTTAAAGTCTCCCTGCTTCGTGGTTTGACCGCTTCGACATATGTGTATTACTGAATCGATATCTCTATATAAAGAATTTCAATGAATACAAGGTTTGTTTTTATTAAAACTAGACTCAATAAGGAATGTGCATATAAAGAAAAACTTATAATTATTTTTTAAAATTTATTATGAATTTATTTGCCTGTTTTGTTCAATCCACATGAAAATAGACTCATTAAGCTTCAATTTCATAACTTACTCATTATTTAGTTCCATTTATACTATTTTTAGTGATTTTTCAAATTCATGTCATTGCTTGCAGAATATTACATTTTTAAGGCAAGATTCATCTTTCCATGAATTTTATGAACTAGATAACCTATTAAACTTCCATAATATCAAACATGATCTAAATTAGCCATCACCATGACTTATCAATATCAAACATTTTCTCAACCAAACATAGCCATATCATAAAATTATTTACACGAAATAGGTATATTGCTATACATGTCATACTTAAGTAGTTGTACAAGCCATTTACCAAGATAAAAGTCCTTTGGATAGTGTGATCGAACTTTCGACCTGTCCCGATTCCTGAGCCGGCTAGTTCAAAACTACAGTGAATGAAAAGGAAGGAGTAAGCATAAATGCTTAGTAAGTTCATATGTAAATAACAAGTAACATAACAATACAAATATACCAAACAACTTTAGCATGGTATCACCAAAACATATATCACATTTCTAAACATCATTCATCATCTTACCACCTTATCGTTGTTGTATCTATTTTCAACCCGAGGGTTAAGAACATACTTGTCTAAAGTGTCCATTTCACAACACTTACCCAAAACGTCACTTGCATCTTAAGTGTTCTTCCAATTCACTAGAAATTTCACCCGTTGAACACATCGGAATACAACTCGGATACACGGATAATTTGCACATAAGTGCCTCATATGTAATCAAGAAATCATGTAACCCGCCCCTAAGTGAACTTGGACTCAACTCAACGAGCTCGGGCGTTCGCATCCATAAGTGAACTCAGACTCAACTCAACGAGTTCGGATGCCTAGTTACATCTCACGAACTCGAACTCAACTCAACGAGTTCGGACATTCGCATCCATAGGTGAACTCGGACTCAACTCAACGAGTTCGGATGCTCAACCATCCTAGTGACATGTCTCTTGTATCCTAATCTATTCCTAAGGTTCAAACGGGCTTTTTCCCTCGATCTCACATTTGCCGTCTTCCATGGAATATCGGAACCGATACTCGGTAGCAATTCATATTTATCAAGTAGTAAACATAATTTGCATATTACTCAACATTAACCACAAAGCATAATATTTCATGATTAAAAATCAGCATATCATATAATTAACATTAATAACTTAAAAATAACATTTATGCTACATTATTTACACATGAACTTACCTTGGTACCAAAATATAAAGATTTTGCAATTTAGTCCACAATCTTTTCTTTTCCTCGATCGCGACTTGAATCTCGTTTCTCTTGATCTATAATGCCAAATTAATCTTATTTAATACATACATTCATCAAAACAGCATTTAATACGAACTTTGGAAAAATTACACTTTTGCCCCTAAGCTTTTGCATAATTACACTTTTGCCCCTAGGCTCGGGAATTAAAATTTGTTCCTTATTCTTATGTTTTATAACATGCTGATCACTTTTCCCTTCTATGGTAACATCAAATTCTCTCTCTAACATATACTTGTGACTATTAGGTATTTTTGCCGATTAAGCCCTTTTACTCGTTTTCACTCAAAACCGAGTAGCACAAGTTGTCTAACATAGTTTAAAACCTCATATTCTATCATAAAACAACAAAATACACAAATTTCACCTATGGGTATTTTTCCAAATATAAACCCTAGGTTGAATTATTGCTAACATAAGCTTAATCGAGCTACCGGGATTCCAAAAACGTAAAGAACATTAAAAATGGGGCTTGGAATCACTTGCTATGGAGCTTGGAAGCTTGAAACAAACCCTAGCTATGGAGAACCCTTGAAATTTCGGCCTAATGAAGAAGATGGACAAAATTGGCTTTTAATTTTGTTTTAATTCATTTTAATAACTAAATGACCAAAATACCCTTACTACTAAACTTTCCAAAATTCCTTCCATGTCCTAATTTTGTCCATGAACTTAAAATTGGTAAAATTGCTATTTAAGACCTCCTCATTAATATTCCAAAACAATTTCATACTAAAACTTCTAGAATGCAAGTTTTACAACTTATTCGGTTTAGTCCCTACTTTCAATTTAATCACTTTAGGCATAGAATTTCATCACGAAATTTTCACACAATCATGCAATCATATCATAATCATCAAAATAATTATAAAATAATTATTTCTATCTCGATTTGTGGTCACGAAACCACTATTCGATTAAGCCCTAATTCAGATATTACAACTCTCCCCTTTTAAGGATTTTCGTCCTCGAAAATCTTACCGTAAAACAGTGTGGATATTGGTTTCTCATAGTTTCTTCAGGTTCCCATGTAGTCTCTTCTACCCCATGCTTTTGCCACAACACTTTCACAAGTGCAACACTTTTATTTCTTAGTTGTTTGACTTCTCGAGCTAAAATCTTAATCGGTTCTTCTTCAAAAGTCATATCCGTTCATAGATTCAATTTTTGTCGGTGAAATTATATGTGAAGGATCCGAACGATACCGGCGTAACATAGATACGTGAAACACATCATGAATCTTCTCTAATTCGGGTGGTAATGCTATCCGATATGCTACCGGTCCAACTTTTTCAATTATTTCATACGGTCCAATAAAACGCGGACTTAACTTGCCCTTTCGTCCAAATCTAAGGACTTTCTTCCATGGAGACACTTTCAAAAATACCTTATCACCAACTTGAAACTCCATTTCTTTTCGTTTCAAATCCGCATAAGATTTCTGTCTATCTGAAGCAGCTTTCAAACAATCTCGAATCACTTTCACCTTTTCTTCGGTTTTTTTTTATTAAATCAACTCCATAAATCTGATTTTCCTTAAGTTCAGTCCAATACAATGGCTCCGACATTTACGACCATATAATGCTTCATAAGGTGCCATCTTCAAACTCGTCTGATAACTATTATTATAAGCAAATTCTACCAATGGTAAGTACCTTTCCCAAATATCTTGAAATTCCAATACGCAACATCCGAGCATGTCTTCAAGAATCAATTACTCTCTCGATTGTCCATCGGTTTGTGGATGAAAGGTAGTGCTGAAATTTAACTTTGTACCTAATGCCTCTTGCAACTTTTGCCAAAACCGTGAGGTAAACCTCGGATCTCTATCCAAATGATTGACAAAGGTATCCCATAAAGTCTAACAATCTCTGGATATACAATTCAGCCAACTTATTAAGAGAATAATCAGACGCATCTAATAAAATGAGCCGATTTAGTCGATCATCAAATATTGCCCAGATGGCATTTTTCTTCCCCGAGTTAACGGCAACCACGATATAAAATCCATAGTAATCCTATCCCATTTCCATTCAGAACCATAATAGGTGAAGTAATCCCAAGGTACCTAGTGTTCAACTTTCACTTGTTGACAAACTAAGCACTTTGATACAAGCTCGAAATATCTCTTTTCATTCCACTCCACCAAGACATTTTCTTTAAGTCATTATACATCTTCAGATCGCCTTGGATGAACCGCCAAACAACTAGTATGTGCTTCATGCAAAATCTTTTAAATCAACTCATCATTTTTCTAAGACACAAATCTGATTTTAAACATCAAACAACCATCGAACCGATTCAAATCGATCCCGTGACGCCTTCACCTTCGCTTTCTTTTGGCTAGCAAATCTTGATCATTTTTTTGAGCTTCAGAAATCTCTTGCAAAAACATCGGTCTTGTTCTTAACTCTGCTAGAATCGAACCGTCATCTGAAATTTTCAACTGAGTGTTCATAACTCTCAAAGCAAACAACAACTTTCTGCATAAAGCATCGGCAACCACATTCGCTTTTCCCGGATGATAATCAATAACAAGCTCGTAATCTTTCAATAACTCTAACCATCTTCTCTGTCTCAAATTCAAGTCTTTTTGTGACATCAAGTATTTAAGACTTCGTGATCGGATATACTCGGCACTTTTCACCATACAAATAATGTCGCCAAATCTTCAAACCAAACACCACTACAGACCAATTCCAAATCATGAGTAGGATAATTCCTCTCATGAGGTTTTAACGCCTCAAGCATAAGCCACCACTTTTCCTTCTTGCATGAGTACACACCCCAAACCATTTAGAGAAGCATCACTATACACCACAAATTCTTTACGATTCGGGTTGTATCAACACCGGTGCTTCATTAATAACTTTTTCAATTCTTGAAACTCTGTTGACATTCTTCGTCCATTCAAATTTAACATCCTTTCGAGTAGTCTAGTCATAGGAGCAGCAATTATAGAAAATTCATTTACGAACCGCCGATAATACCCAGCTAGCCCCAAGAAACTCCTAACTTCGTTACATTTTTCGGTGGTTTCCAATCAACAATGGCTGAAATTTTACTAGGATCAACCCGTATACCATCACCAAACAATATGACCCAAAAATCCAACTTCCGGAGCCAAAATTCACTTTTACTAAATTTAGCATACAAATTGCTTATCTCTCAAAGTTTGCAAAACTATCCTCAAATGCTCAAGATGCTCGTCTCATCTTTTGAATAAATTAAAATATCATCTATAAACACCACAACAAATCTATCCAAGTATGGCGAAATATGTGATTCATTAAATCCATAAACACAAATAGAGCATTTGTCAACCCGAATGGCATAACTAAAATTCATAATGACCGTACCTTGTTCTAAAAGCGCTTTAGGCACATCTAACTCTTTTACTCGCAATGATAATACCCGGATCTCATGTCAATCTTTGAAAACCATGTCGCTCCTTTTAGTGATCAAACAAATCATCAATTCTCGGCAATGGATACTTGTTTTTATTGTCACCTTGTTTAACCGCCGATAATCAACACATAATCTCATAGAACCATCCTTCTTTTCACAAATAACACGGAGCACCCCAAGGTGAAAAACTTGGTCTCACAAAGCCTTTATCACCAACTCTTGCAACTGCGACTTTAATTCTTTCAACTCTGTTGGTGCCATTCTATATGGAGCAATCGAGATCGGAGCTATTCCCGGTATCAAATCTATACCAAATTCTACTTCCCTGACTGGAGGCAAACTCGGCAATTTTCTAGAAATACGTCCACAAATTCACACACAACCGGCACTGATTCAACTTTCTTTTCAACTTCTTTTGTATTAATTACATACGCCAAATAAGCTTCATAACCCTTTCTCAAATATCTCTGAGCCGACATCGAAGAAATCATACTAAATATTGCCTCTGATTTGTCTGGTTCAACCCGCAAGATTTCACCACTTTCACATTTTAATTCTATAACCTTTTCTTTGCAATTTACTATAGCATCATGCAATGTCAACCAATCCATACCCAAAATAACATCAAATTCATCAAACGGCAACAACATCAAGTCGGCCGGAAAGTAATGACCCCGAATCATTAAAGGGCATTTCTTGCATACTTTATCAACTATCATGCATTTGCCTAACGGGTTCGACACTCTAATCATAAATTCTGTGTTCTCAACAGGTATATTCATACTAGACCCCGTTTCATGCATACATATGAATGAGTAGAACCGGATCAATCAAAGCAATAACATTAGTATCATAAAGAAAAATGTACCGTAATCACATCGGGTAAGGAAGCATCTTCACGCTTTAATAGCATAGGTTCTAGCCGAGCTCTTCCTTGAATCTAATCTTTGCATCTCTAGCTACATTCTTCTTGCTTGTTTCACTTCCAGCTTTTCTCGGATACCTTCCCCTCGAGTCTGCACCACTAGATTTTACATTCTGAAATTTTTCTTTCTCAGCTCTCTCTAGGCAGTCTCTAATAAAATGATCTGGAGAACCACATCGAAAACATTCATTTGCTCTGCATGGACCAAAATGATTTCTACCACACCGCTGGCACTTGGGTTTAACAAATCTCGTATTTCCCACACTAGCCGCAGAAGTAGTCTAAGATTTAGGACCCACATTTCGCTTCTTAAAATTTCCATATGATTGCCCAGCTGAAACTTGGGAACGAGGATTCATATTTCTTGACTTTCGGTTTCTTTGTGAGGGTGCATTACTCATTGGTCTTTTCTTCCAATTTCGTGTTTCAGATTCTACCTTTTTCTTTTCCTTCAGTAATTCTTCAGCCTTGCAAGCTCGATCGACAAGTACCACCATTTCTTTTAGTTCAAGGATCCCAACAAATACCTTAATGTCTTCGTTAAGCCCGTCTTCAAATCGTCGGCACATCTTGGCTTCTGTAGGAACATATTCCGTGGCATACTTACTTAATCGAACAAACTCTCTTTCATATTCTCGAGATCGTCATATTACCTTGCTTCACTCAAGAAACTCTTTACATTTCGATCAATAAATCTTTCACTAATATATTTCTTCCGAAACTCTTCTTGAAAGAATTCCTGTGTTA
The DNA here is from genome assembly GCF_025698485.1 of Gossypium arboreum. Classification (NCBI taxonomy): domain Eukaryota; kingdom Viridiplantae; phylum Streptophyta; class Magnoliopsida; order Malvales; family Malvaceae; genus Gossypium; species Gossypium arboreum. Next base: position 35,703,225 of record NC_069075.1, read on the forward strand.
CCCTCTCTTTCGGTACCATCGAAATCAAAGTCTTCCACCAATTATAGGCTGAATCTCTCAACAAAGATGTAGCACATTTCAAACATTCTTCGGTGTACAAGATAATTCATCAAATACCGGATAGAATTTTCAAGCCGAACTCGCTTTCTCGCATCATCATCAATATTTGCTCTAAATTCTTCAGCCCTTGTTTACTTAATTCTATCAACGGGGTTCTGTGAAATTTTATCATATCCACTCCTTGAGGAATTGGAGGCATAGGTTGAGGAATTGGGGAGGTGGGGAGGTCGTACATTTGGGTTCGTCTGAACGAACTCGGTGTACCATGCACTCATCATTTGGAGAAAGGCTTCGATCCCTTTCTCCTCCTCCCCGACCAACAAGAGGAGGTGGGTTTTCATCGTCTGCCCCTTCAAATTAAGTCATGCATTACTCTCTACTTCATCTCGCCACACTGGATCGGGATCCCTTTACTATATAAAATTCATTTAAAAGGTCAAGTCGTCACACTATTACAATTCATACATATGGCATGTATAGCAAAATCCGACATACAACACGTAGTCCGAGAACCGACTAAACCTGCTCGATACCACCAAATGTAACGCCCTACGCCCGAGACCATCACCGAGTCGAGCTTGAGGGTTACCAAACATAATTTATCAATTTAAGAACTTCAAATCATTTGTTTCTACATTCACAGCTTTCTAGCTACTCATGTCACAGTTACAAGAAAAATCATATCTCGAGTTACGAAACTCAAAATCAAGATCCATAAATTTTCCCTAAATCTAGACTCATATTTATATTTACTAATTTTTTTCTAGAATTTTTAGTTGGGCCAATTAGTACAGTTTATTAGTTAAAGTCTCCCCTGTTTCAGGGTTTGACTGCTCTGACATATGTGTATTACGAATCAGATATCTCTATATAAAGAATTTCAATAACTACAAGGTTTGTTTTTATTAAAACTAGACTCAATAAGGAATCTGTGCATATAAAGAAAAACTTATAATTATTTTTTTAAAATTTATTATGAATTTTTAAAGTCAGAACAGGGGATCTAGAAATCATTCTAGCCCTGTTTCACAAAAGTTTAAATGTCTCATAAAATATAATTTATATGCCTGTTTTGTTCAATCCACATGAAAATAGACTCATTAAGCTTCAATTTCATAACTTACTCATTATTTAGTTCCATTTATACTATTTTTAGTGATTTTTCAAATTCATGTCATTGCTGCAGCAATATTCTGTTTTAAGGCAAGATTCATCTTTCCATGAATTTTTATGAACTAGATAACCTATTAAACTTCCATAATATCAAACTTCCATAATATCAAACATGATCTAAATTAGCCATCACCATGACTTATCAATATCAAACATTTTCTCAACCAAACATGGCCATATCATAAAATTATTTACACGAAATAGGTATATTGCTATACATGCCATACTTAAGTAGTTGTACAAGCCATTTACCAAGATAAAAGTCCTTTGGATAGTGTGATCGAACTTTTGACCTGTCCCGATTCCCGAGCCGGCTTGTTCAAAACTACAGTGAATGAAAAGGAAGGAGTAAGCATAAATGCTTAGTAAGTTCATATGTAAATAACAAGTAACATAACAATACAAATATACCAAACAACTTTAGCATGGTATCACCAAAACATATATCACATTTCTAAACATCATTCATCATCTTACCACCTTATCGTTGTTGTATCTATTTTCAACCCGAGGGTTAAGAACATACTTGTCCAAAGTGTCCATTTCACAACACTTACCCAAAACGTCACTTGCATCTTAAGTGTTCTTCCAATTCACTAGAAATTTCACCCGTTGAACACATCGGAATACAACTCGGATACACGGATAATTTGCACATAAGTGCCTCATATGTAATCAAGAAATCATGTAACCCGCCCCTAAGTGAACTCAGACTCAACTCAACGAGCTCGGGCGTTCGCATCCATAAGTGAACTCGGACTCAACTCAACGAGTTCGGATGCCTAGTTACATCTCACGAACTCGAACTCAATTCAACGAGTTCGGACATTCGCATCCATAGGTGAACTCGGACTCAACTCAACAAGTTCGGATGCTCAACCATCCTAGTGACATGTCACTTGTATCCTAATCTATTCCTAAGGTTCAAACGGGCTTTTTCCCTCGATCTCACATTTGCCGTCTTCCATGGAATATCGGAACCGATACTCGGTAGCAATTCATATTTATCAAGTAGTAAACATAATTGGCATATTACTCAACATTAACCACAAAGCATAATATTTCATGATTAAAAATCAGCATATCATATAATTAATATTAATAACTTAAAAATAACATTTATGCTACATTATTTACACATGAACTTACCTTGGTACCAAAATATAAAGATTTTGCAATTTAGTCCACAATCTTTTATTTTCCTCGATCGCGACTTGAATCTCGTTTCTCTTGATCTATAATGCCAAATTAATCTTATTTAATACATACATTCATCAAAACAGCATTTAATACGAACTTTGGAAAAATTACACTTTTGCCCCTAAGCTTTTGCATAATTACACTTTTGCCCCTAAGCTTTTGCATAATTACACTTTTGCCCCTAGGCTCGGGAATTAAAATTTTTTCCTTATTCTTATGTTTTATAACATGCTGATCACTTTTCCCTTCTATGGTAACATCAAATTCTCTCTCTAACATATACTTGTGACTATTAGGTATTTTTTCCAATTAAGCCCTTTTACTCGTTTTCACTCAAAACCGAGTAGCACAAGTTGTCTAACATAGTTTAAAACCTCATATTCTATCATAAAACATCAAAATACACAAATTTCACCTATGGGTATTTTTCCAAATATAAACCCTAGGTTGAATTATTGCTAACATAAGCTTAATCGAGCTAAGGATTCCAAAAACGTAAAGAACATTAAAAATGGGGCTTGGAATCACTTACTATGGAGCTTGGAAGCTTGAAACAAACCCTAGCTATGGAGAACCCTTGAAATTTCGGCCTAATGAAGAAGATGGACAAAAATTGGCTTTTAATTTTGTTTTTAATTCATTTTAATAACTAAATGACCAAAATACCCTTACTACTAAACTTTCCAAAAATTCCTTCCATGTCCTAATTTTGTCCATGAACTTAAAATTGGTAAAATTGCTATTTAAGACCTCCTCATTAATATTCCAAAACAATTTCATACTAAAAACTTCTAGAATGCAAGTTTTACAACTTATTCGATTTAGTCCCTACTTTCAATTTAAGCACTTTAGGCATAGAATTTCATCACGAAATTTTCACACAATCATGCAATCATATCATAATCATCAAAATAATTATAAAATAATTATTTCTATCTCAGATTTGTGGTCACGAAACCACTATTCCGATTAAGCCCTAATTCAGGATATTACAACATCCTTCCGTTAAACTGTCCCCTTTTGCTTTCTGAGTCTTCAAAGAATAGTCTCGAATCACGACATTTTTCTCGGTCACTTGTGTAATTGACTCTTCCATCAGAAACCCATTTTTGGCTACCAATCTCTAATCAACACCTCCCTAATCAAGATGCCTATGATGCATGATGAAAAATAAAAATAAAGACAAAGAACCTTGGTTAGTAATCACAACAAATAAGAACTGAGAAAAACTATAGAAGCTTCAACAAATTAAGCTATCCGATTCAAATTCTTTGCATAAATAGTGTAAATGTAAAGGAAATGAAAGGCAAGAGGCGTTTCTCTCGTGTACTTATTTTGGTGACTATTAATTGATAGAGGTTCGGCATGGCTCTAATTAGGTGGCTCATACGGTTTATTATATGTGACTTCGGTTCTAGACAGGTACTTGAATTGTTCGCACTATCGTCTACTAAGACTAGTACGAAGCCTCGGTTGTAGCCCATCGTAGGCTCACGAGTTCAATTCAAGGGATTACATTTACTTATGCCTATGCGAAGGGACAAGTTAACTCACGAAAGCATAAGTCATATGTAACCCGGAAGTATTCACTAGCCTGTGCGGAGGGACGAGTTAACTCACGAAGGCATAGCATTTACTTCCACTTAAGCGGATGGAGCCCGGGTAGAGAGCTCATTTTATGCAAAGAATGCAAGTGCACGGTGTGTGGGGGAGAAACTCACGAACCTTTACGTTTTATTGAAAAACTAAACTACAAAAAACTAAAACCATAAAAACTTAGAGCTGAAAATCAATAAGATAAAACAAGTTAGAAGAATATTTATAACATGATGCAAATGCATGGTTTTCAAAAACAAAATTTCCAGGATCACGAATAAATATTAATTTGAACAGGGAATTTTGAAAATTTTGACAACACACGTTTAATTCTAGACTCGATTCTCAAAAAGGGTCCCAGTGGAGTCGCCAGCTGTAGCGACGTAAAAAATTTTGCTTCGGTCGCTAGTTGAGGCGATTTATTAAAAATTTGAAAATTGACTTTCGATTTTATTAAAAAAGGGAGTCGCCACCGATCCTTTTTCCTAGGTGTGATCGGACACCTAATAAATCCTCTTTTTTAAAAGAAAATTTATTTTTTAAACAAGAAGATGACCAAGTTTAGGTCTACATCAAAAGCCAGAGAAAAAATAGGGTTCGGGAGTCGGTTACGCACGAGGAAGGTATTAGCACCCTCGCGACACCCAAAATTGGTATCTCGTTAAACATGTGTTGTCTTAATTTTCAAAAATGCGAGTTCAATGTAACATTTAATCATGATCCGATCAAAACACGAGAATTTTTATAATTTTAGTTTCTTTTGAGAAGGACATTCCGTTTTTAACACGAGCCAATTAATATTCACCTAACATGGCGATGAAGTCGACAACTTAATGTTAAATTGGTACGTTGCCTTACTTGTTGAAATTAAACAACATGAATGAAAATATCTCTAGATAAAAAATAAAAGTAAAAGAAAACTAATATTGATGTTGAAATAAGATGTGAACTAATATGCTAAATTCGGAATAGGCAAATAAGAATAAAAAGTAAAGGATATACTGAAGCAAGTGATATATAAAACATTAACAATGTATATGTGATAATAATGGTTATAAAACAATAACAATGTATATGGTATTAAACATGATAATAATAGTAATAATGCAAATATGAAATAGTTCACATATATATAAAACAAATAATACTAGATTTTTAAAAAATATATATATACGATATGTATTAAAAATAGTAATAATATAAAATAGTAATAATAACGATATATAAATATATACATATGTGTATTAAAATATATACGTAATAATAGGAATAAAAAGTATATACATAGTATTAAAAATATATACATAATATATACATAATAGAAATAACAATAATATTAAAAACAATTATTACATAATATACATATATATATATATTGAAAATTTATATAATGATATTAAAAGTATATACAAAAACAAAAATAATATAATATAAAGTGGAAAAATAATGATAATAATATATTAATAAAAGAAATATATATATATATACATAGATATACCAAAAATATATTCATAATAATAGTATTGAGTATTAAAAGTATATATATAATATAGACAAAAATATATGCATAATATAGTATTGAAAGTATTTACACGGGATAATATAAAAATGTATGAATAATGTGATATTAAAATATATACATAATATATTTAAAAAATATAATATTAAAATATATATACATAATATATGTAAAATGTATACATAATATAGTTATAAAAATATATACAATATATAGTATTAAGAATATACACAATATATATGGTATTAAAATATAGTATTAAAAAACATAATATATACATGTACGTATTGATTAAAAATAATACTAATAATAGTAATAGTAAAATACTAATAAATAATAGATATAGTAATGATAAGAATATATAAATGACAATATGTATAGGGAAAATAAAAATAATACAAGAAAATTAGTAACGCTATATATACGTAAACATATATATATATTGAAAACATATATGCATAGTATTAGTATTTAAATATATACAATATAATATTTAAGAAAAACATGTATTATATATGCATTACTTGACACAATTTAAAGTATATATGTAATATAATATTAGGCATATATATATATGATAATATGATAATATATAACTAATAATATTTAAGAATGTATACATAATATAGTATAAAAATAAATATATATACGTAATATAGAATTTAAAATATGCCTAATATATTAAAAGAATATATACATAATATAATATTAAGAAAAATAATAACAAAAAAACTATTAATAATAATATATAATATATATGCACATAAGTATTAAGTAAAAATAATAATAATGAAATGCTAATAAATAAAAATATAATAATAATAACAAGAATAACAAAGATAAATAATATTAAAATTAAAATAAAATAATGAGAAAAAGTGAAAAAAGGACGAAATTGAATTAAAAAAATGAAATTTTGAGGCGAATTCGAAATAAAAAGTAAAAAGAAAGGGCTTTATTTGAACACGCGTGAGACGTAGGGGGACCAAATGAAAAATTTTCCCAAACCCCAAAATGCGCGTTTCATAGGGGACTAAATCGAAAACCAAAACAAATTACAGGGTAAATTAAAATTTAAAAGAAACCCGATTTCAAAACAATAAAATGCGGAAGGATTATTCGTGCAATTAGCCCATCAAACGAAAACACGCGGATCCTAATTGGGATGGGTCGAATCGACCCGTTTTACTCCAAAACGACGCCGTTTTTTATCAGCAAGCACTAAGACAAAATGACGCCATTTTGTAAATGGTATAAAAGTCAAGTTTTTTTTTAAAAAAAAAACTTCATTTTAGCTATGCTTTTGAAAAAAAAGAAAAGGGGAATGGTTTTGGTGCTCTGGGCATGGACGATTTTCGGCAATCAGACCACCGTCTGTCCGTCGCTTACGACCGCCGTATACGGCTGCCGGAAGTGCAAAATCGACCCCTTTTTAACCCTTTTGTATCCCTCGCCCTAAATCCGCAGTTAAAGTACCCAAAAACCTCACGAAATTTGATGGAAATCAAAAAAACTTCTCGGTTCTAAACTCTCCAATCACCCCCCAAACAAGGTAAGAGTTGATATATTTTTTATGTTTATCTAGTAGTAAAGAAACAAAAAAATCACCTTTTTATTTGTCTATTCGATTGCTTCTCAAGATTCGATTTTTTGTATTGATTTGCTTTTCCTTTTTTATATTCAAAAAAAAAATCCATTCTTACATCACTTTGTTCGGCTTATATAGTCGTTTACATTGCTCTCTAATTCGTTTTTGCTACTTTCGTGTTCTCTTTATTTTGCAGGTGGTAGTTGACCGGTGGAGCAGAGGCTGGCATGGGCGATGGGACATTAGCGGCACTAGGGGTAGGTTAGGGTTTCAATTGTTTTTAAGCCCTAAGTCAGGCTAGTTGGGGTTTGGGTTAGCTTTGCTTGGGTTAGGGCTGATGGGTTTTTAGGTTTAGTTTATTTGGGCTGGGGTCTGATTTTGTAATTGGGTTTTGGGTTGTGATGGGTCTTGGGTTTAATTTTTAGTTGTAATAATTTATTTTTGTAAAAGGCCCGGGCTAATTTGGGCTTCTACACTCGGTTTAGTCTCGACCCCTTTCTAAAGCATTTTTAAGGTCTCGACCTAATTATTTGTGAAATGTTCTGATTTGTCCAGTAACGCCTTTAACCCTAGTCCGGCGACGGATACAGGTTAGGGGTGTTACACAGAAGGCCAACCACATGCCCGTGTGCCCTTTGAAATGGTCTCACACGCCCGTGTGCCAGGCCGTGTGCTAGGTTGTGCCAAAACTGTAGGTTATACTGACTTATGGCACATGGCCAAGTCATATTCCTGTGTGCTGGGCCGTGTGGAGCATACTGTAATATCCCGAATTAGGGCCTAATCAAAATAGTGGTTTCGTGACCACAAATCCGAGATAGAAATAATTATTTTATAATTATTTTGATGTTTATGATATGATTGCATGATTGTGTGAAAATTTAGTGATGAAATCCTATGCCTAAAGTGCTTAAATTTAAATTAGGGACTAAATCGAATAATTTGCAAAACTTGCATTCTAGGAGTTTTTAGTATGAAATTGTTTTGGAATATTAATGAGGAGGTCTTAAATAGAAATTTGACCAATTTCTAAATGTATGGACAAAAATTGGACATGGATGGAACTTTTGGAAAGTTTAGTAGCAAGGGCATTTTGGTTATTTAGTAATTAAAATGAATTAAAAACAAAATTAAAAGCCAATTTTTGTCCATCTTCTCCATTAGGCCGAAATTTCAAGGGTTCTCCATAGTTAAGGTTTGTTTCAAGCTTCCAAGCTCCATAGTAAGTGATTCCAAGTCTCGTTTTTAACGTTCTTTATGTTTTTGGAATCCCAGGAGCTCGATTAAGCTTATGCTAGCAATAATTCAACCTAGGGTTCATATTTGGAAAAATACCCATAGGTAAAATTTGTGTATTTTGGTGTTTTATGATAGAATATGAGGTTTTAAATTATGTTAGACAACTTGTACTACTCGGTTTTAAGCGAAAACGAGTAAAAGGGCTTAATCGGTAAAAATACCTAATAGTCATAAGTACATGTTAGAGTGTGAATTTGATGTTGCCATAGAAGGGAAAAATGATCAAAATGTCATAAAACATAAGAATAAGGGATGAAGTTTAATTCCCGAACCTAGGGGCAAAAGTGTAATTATGCAAAAGTTTAGGGGAAAAAATGTAATTTTGCCAAAGTTCGTATTAAATGCTGTTTTGATGAATGTATGTATTAAATAAAATTAATTTTGCATTATAGATCATGAGAAACGAGATTCAAGTCGCGATCGAGGGAAAAACAAAGTTTACGAAGAATAGGCTCGATTGCTAATAATTTTGTACCGAGGTAAGTTCATGTGTAAATGTAGTAACATAATTGTCATTTTAAGCAATTTAATGTTGTTTATATGATATGATGCTTATTATTATCATGAAATATTATGTTTTGTGGTTATTATTGAATAATATGTAATTATGTGAATTACTTGATGAGTATGAACTATCGCCGAGTACCGGTTTCGATATTCCGTGGAAGACAGAAAAGATGTGTGATCGAGGAAAACGCCCATTTGAACCTTGGGAATAGATTAGAATACAAGTGACATGTCACAAGGATGGTTGAGTTCTGAACTCGTTGAGTTGAATCCGAGTTCGTGAGATGTAACTAGGCATCCGAGCTCGTTGAGTTGAGTCCGAGTTCACTTATCGATGCGAACGCCCGAGCTCGTTGAGTTGAGTCCGAGTTCACTTATGGCCGGGTTACATGGTAGCTTGGCTACATAAGTTCCGCAGGCTATTGAGTTTGTCTAGCTGTGGGTATGGCTCTTATGTTCATGAGATCCGCGTATTCGAATTATATTCCGATGTGTTCAACAGGTGAATCTTACGTGAATAAGAAGAAGGCCTAAAACGAAGGTGACATGTTGGTAAGTGTGGTAAGTGAGAAAATTTGACAGGTATGTGCTTAAACGCTCGGGTTGAAAACTTGGCATGATGAAATCGTAGAAAGATATATGAATGTCTTGGTGTTGTTTATGCAAAAGATGTTTTATGTGAGATTGTGTGATTATGTTACTTGCTATTTGCATGTGAACTTACTAAGCATTTGTGCTTACTCCCTCCTGTTCTTTCATTGTAGTTTTGACAAGCCGGCTTGAGAATCGGGATAGGTCGGAGACTCATTCACACTATCCGAAGGCTTAAATTGGTAAAATGGCTTGTGTATTTTGAATGTGGCATGTATGGCAAAACACTCACTTTGTGTAATTGGTCTTATGATATGGCTATGGTTTGGTAAGACAAGTTTTTGTAAATGATTATCCATTGCAACGGCCAATCTAAGTCATATTTGATGTTATGTATGTTTAAAATGCTATTTAGTCCATGAAAATCCTTAGTAAAGTGAAATTTGCCATAAAATGTAATCGACAAAAGAGAATGTAAATTTGAAAAATCACTAAAAATAGTAGAAATGGAATTAAATGATGAGCAAGTTATGAAATTGAAGCTTAATTAGTCTATTTTCATATGGATTGAACAAAACAGGTATATAAATTATATTTTATGAGATATTTTAATTTTTGTGAAACAGGGTCAGAGTGATTTTTGGATCCCCTATTCTGACTTTAAAAATTCATCATAAATTGTAAAAAAATAATTAGAAGTCATGATTTATATGTACAAATTCGTTATTGAGTCTAGTTTTAAGAGAAACAAACTTCATAGTCATTGAAATTTTGTATAAAGATATCTGATTCGTAACATACAGAGGTCAGAGCAGTCAAACCCTGAAATAGGGGAGACTTTAACTAATAAACTGTACTAATTGGCTTGACCAAAAATTTTAGAAAAAAATTAGTAAATATATATATGAGTCTAGTTTCAAGGAAAATTTACAGAATTGGATTTTGAGTTTCGGAACTCGAGATATGAATTTTTAAGCAACTGTGATGCAGATTGCTAGCTTGACTGGAAATTTTAAAAATAAATTGTTTGAGCTGTTTAAGTAATGAATTGAGTTTGTTAACACCTCGTGTTCGACTTCGGTGACAGTCTCGGGTACGGGGCGTTACATTTGGTGGTATCAGAGCAGTTTAGTAGGTTCTCGGACTAATGTGTTGTATGCACGGGTTTTGCTATACATGCTATACATATATTGTGATAGTGTGACGACTTCTGACCTTTTAAATGATTTTTTTATAGTAAATGGATCCCGATCCAGTTGCTGCTGATGATGTAGAGAGTAATGCATCAGCTTCGGCTAAAGGGGCGGTGCCAACTGAAAATCCACCTCCTACTGTTGGTCAATGAGGAGGAGAAGGGGCTCAGGAAGCCTTTCTCCGGATGATGAGTGCACAGCATCTTGAAGTTCGTTCAGATGAACTGAATGCACAACCTCCCCACCTCCCCGATGCCTCAAGGTGTAGATCGATGAAATTTCACGAACTCCGTTGATGAATCCGTAAACAAGGGGTCAAGAATTGAGGCAAATATTGATGATGATGCCGAGAAAGCAGAGTTTTGGCTCTAGTATTTGATGAATTGTCTTGTACAGCTGAGGAATGCTTGGAATGTGCTATATCATTGTTGAGTGATTCAGCTTATCATTGGTGGAAGACATTGATTTTAGTAGTATCGAAAGAGAAAGTAACTTGGGAGTTCTTTCAAGAAGAATTTCGGAAGAAATATATCAGTGAAAGATTTATTGATCGAAGCGTAAAGAGTTTCTTGAATTAAAGCGGGGAACATGACGATTCTTGAATCTGAAAGGAGTTTGTCGAGTTGAGTAAGTATGCTAGAGAATATATTCCTACAGAAGCTAAAATGTGCAGACGATTTGAAGACGGACTCAATGAAGACATCAAAGTATTTGTTGGGATTCTTAAATTAAAAGAAATGGTAGTACTGGTTGATCGAGCTTGAAAGGCTGAAAAACTAATTAAAGAGAAGAAAAAGGTAGAGGCTGAGACTAGAAATTAGAAGAAAAGACCGACGAGCAGTTCATTCTCACAGCAATCCAAAAAATGTAGAAATATGAATCCTCGTTCACAGGTTTCGACTGGACAATCATATGGAAATTCTAAGAAGCAAAATATGGGTCTTAAATCTCAGACTACTTTTCTGGCTAGTGTAGGAAATACAAGATTTGTTAAGCCTGAGTGCCAGTGGTGTGGCAGAAATCATTTTGGCCCATGTAGAGTGAATGAATGTTTTCGGTGTGGTTCTCCAGATCATTTTATTAGAGACTGCCCAAAGAGAGCTGAGAAAGAAAAATTTCAGAATGTAAAAGCTAGTGGTGCAGATTCGAGGGGAAGATATTCGAGAAAAGCTGGAATTGAAGCAAGCAGCAAAAATGTAGCCAGAGATTCAGCAGCTAAATCTGAAGCAAGGGCTCTAGCTTGAACTTATGCTATAAAGGCACGTGAAGATGCTTCATCACCCGGTGTGATTACTGGTATATTTTCTCTTTATGATGTTTCTACTCATTCATATGTATGCATGAAACTGGTGTCTAGCATGAATATTGTAATATCCTAAATTAGGGCTTAATCAGAATAGTGGTTTCGTGACCACAAATCCGAGATAGAAATAATTATTTTATAATTATTTTGTTGATTATGATATGATTGCATGATTGTGTGAAAATTTCGTGATGAAATTCTATGCCTAAAGTGCTTAAATTGAAAGTAGGGACTAAATCAAATAAGTTGCAAAACTTGCATTCTAGAAGTTTTAGTATGAAATTGTTTTGGAATATTAATGAGGAGGTCTTAAATAGAAATTTGACCAATTTTAAGTTCATGGACAAAATTAGGACATGGAAGGAATTTTGGAAAGTTTAGTAGTAAGGGTATTTTGGTCATTTAGTTATTAAAATGAATTAAAAACAAAATTAAAAGCCAATTTTGTCCATCTTCTTCATTAGGCCGAAATTTCAAGGGTTCTCCATAGCTAGGGTTTGTTTCAAGCTTCCAAGCTCCATAGTAAGTGATTCCAAGCCCGCTTTTAATGTTCTTTACGTTTTTGGAATCCCGGTAGCTCGATTAAGCTTATGTTAGCAATAATTCAACCTAGGGTTTATATTTGGAAAAATACCCATAGGTGAAATTTGTGTATTTTGATGTTTTATGATAGAATATGAGGTTTTAAATTATGTTAGACAACTTGTCCTACTCGGTTTTGAATGAAAACGAGTAAAAGGGCTTAATCGGCAAAAATAACTAATAGTCACAAGTATATGTTAGAGAGAGAATTTGATGTTGCCATAGAAGGGAAAAGTGATCAGCATGTTATAAAACATAAGAATAAGGAATAAAGTTTAATTCCGAGCCTAGGGGCAAAAGTGTAATTATGCAAAAGTTTAGGGCAAAAGTGTAATTTTCCAAAGTTTGTATTAAATGCTGTTTTGATGAATGTATGTATTAAATAAGATTAATTTGGCATCATAGATCAAGAGAAACGAGATTCAAGTCGCGATCGAGGAAAAGAAAAGATTGTGGACTAAATTGCAAAATCTTTATATTTTGGTACCAAGGTAAGTTCATGTGTAAATAATGTAGCATAATTGTTATTTTTAAGTTATTGATGTTAATTATATGATACGCTGATTTTTAATCGTGAAATATTATGCTTTGTGTTTAATGTTGAGTAATATGCAAATCATGTTTACTACTTGATAAATATGAATTTCTCCGAGTATCGGTTCGATATTCCATGGAAGACGACAAATGTGAGATCGAGGAAAAAGCCCGTTTGAACCTTAGGAATAGATTAGGATACAAGTTACATGTCACTAGGATGGTTGAGCATCCGAACTCGTTGAGTTGAGTCCGAGTTCACCTATGGATGCGAATGTCCGAACTCGTTGAGTTGAGTCCGAGTTCGTGAGATTGAACTAGGCATCCGAACTCGTTAAGTTGAGTCCGAGTTCACTTATGGATGCGAACGCTCGAGCTCGTTGAGTTGAGTCCGAGTTCACTTAGGGGCGGGTTACATGATTTCTTGATTACATATGAGGCACTTATGTGCAAATTATCCGTGTATCCGAGTTGTATTCCGATGTGTTCAACGGGTGAAATTTCTAGTGAAATGGAAGAACACTTAAGATGCAAGTGACGTTTTGGTAAGTGTTGTGAAATGGACACTTTGGACAGGTATGTTCTTAACCCTCGGGTTGAAAATAGATACAGCAACGATAAGGTGGTAAGATGATGAATGATGTTTAGAAATATGACATATGTTTTGGTGATACCATGCTAAAGTTGTTTGGTATATTTGTATTGTTATGTTACTTGTTATTTACATATGAACTTACTAAGCATTTATGCTTACTCCTCCTCTTTATTTACTGTAGTTTTGAACAAGCCAGCTCGAATCGGGACGGGTCAAGGTTCGATCACACTATCCAAAGGACTTTCATCCGGGTAAATGGCTTGTAAAACTTAAGTATGGCATGTATAGCAATATACTTATTTTGTGTAAATAATTTTATGATATGGCCATGTTTGGTTGAGAAAATGTTTGATATTGATAAGTCATGGTGATGGCTAATTTAGATCATGTTTGATATTATGGAAGTTTAATAGGTTATCTAGTTCATAAAAATTCATGGAAAGATGAAACTTGCCTTAAAATGTAATATTGCTGCAGCAATGACATGAATTTGAAAAATCACTAAAAATAGTATAAATGGAACTAAATAATGAGTAAGTTATGAAATTTAAGCTTAATGAGTCTATTTTCATTTGGATTGAACAAAACAGGCATATAAATTATATTTTATGAGATATTTAAACTTTTGTAAAACAGGGCCAGAGTGATTTCTGGATCCCCTATTCTGACTTTAAAAATTCATAATAAATTTTAAAAAAATAATTAGAAGTTTTTCTTTATATTTACAGATTCCTTATTAAGTCTAGTTTTAATAAAAACAAACCTTGTAGTCATTGAAATTCTGTATAGAGAGATATCTAATTCGTAATACACAGATGTCAGAGCAGTCAAACCCTGAAACAGGGGAGACTTTAACTAATAAACGGTACTAATTGGCCCAACCAAAAATTCTAGAAAAAAATTAGTAAATATATATATGAGTCTAGATTTAGGGAAAATTTACAGATCTTGATTTCAAGTTTTGTAACTCGAGTTATGATTTTTCTTGTAACTGTGACGTGGGTAGTTAGAAAGCTGTGAATGTAGAAACAAATGATTTGAAGTTCTTAATTTGATAAATTATGTTCGGTAACCCCTCAAGCTCAACTCCGGCGACGGTTTCGGGCGTGGGGGCGTTACAAATATACCTGTTGAGAACACAGAATTTATGATTAGAGTGTCGAATCCGTTAGGAAAATGTGTGATAGTTGATAAAGTATGCAAGAAATGCCCTTTAATGATTCGGGGCCATTACTTTCTGGCTGATTTGATGTTGTTGCCGTTTGATGAATTTGATGTTATTTTGGGTATGGATTGGTTGACATTGCATGATGCTATAATAAATTGCAAAGAAAAGGTTATAGAATTAAAGTGTGAAAGTGGTGAAATTCTGCGGGTTGAACAAGACAAATCAGAGGCATTATCTAGTATGATTTCTTCGATGTCAGCTCAGAGATATTTGAGAAAGGGTTATGAAGCTTATTTGGCTTATGTAATTAATAAAAAAGAAGTTGAAAAGAAAGTTGAATCAGTGCCGGTTGTGTGTGAATTTGCGGACGTATTTCCAGAAGAATTGCGGGGTTTGCCTCTAGTCAAGGAAGTAGAATTTGGTATTGATTTGATATCGGGAACAGCTCCGATCTCGATTGCTCCATATAGAATGGCACCAGTAGAGTTGAAAGAATTAAAGTCGCAGTTGCAAGAGTTGACTGATAAAGGCTTTGTGAGACCGAGTTTTTCACCTTGGGGTGCTCCCGTGTTATTTGTGAAAAATAAGGATGGTTCTATGAGATTGTGTGTTGACTATCGGCAGTTAAACAAGGTGACAATCAAAAACAAGTATCCGTTGCCAAGGGTTGATGATTTGTTTGATCACTAAAAGGAGCGACATGGTTTTCAAAGATTGACTTGAGATCCGGTATTACCAATTGCGAGTAAAAGAGTCGATGTGCCTAAAAGCGCTTTTAGAACAGGTACGGTCATTATGAATTTTTAGTTATGCCATTCGGGTTGACAAATGCTCCTGCTGTGTTTATGGATTTAATGAATCGCATATTTCGGCCATACTTGGACAAATTTGTTGTGGTGTTTATAGATGATATTTTAATTTATTCAAAAGATGAGACAGAGCATGCTGAGCATTTGAGGATAGTTTTGCAAACTTTGAAAGATAAGCAGTTGTATGCTAAGTTTAGTAAAAGTGAATTTTGGCTCCGGGAAGTTGGATTTTTGAGTCATATTGTTTCAAGTGATGGTATACGGGTTGATCCTAGTAAGATTTCAGCTATTGTTGATTGGAAACCACCGAAAAATGTAACCGAGGTTAGAAGTTTCTTGGGGCTAGCTGGGTATTATCGGCGGTTTGTAAATGGATTTTCTATAATTGTTGCTCATATAACTAGACTACTCCAAAAGAATGTTAAATTTCAATGGACGGAAGAATGTCAACAGAGTTTTGAAGAATTGAAAAAGTTATTAACTGAAGCACCAGTGTTGGTACAACCCGAATCAGGTAAAGAATTTGTGGTGTATAGTGATGCTTCTCGAAATGGCTTAGGATGTGTACTTATGCAAGAAGGAAAAGTGGTGGCTTATGCTTCAAGCTAGTTAAAATCTCACGAAAGAAATAATCCGACTCATGATTTGGAATTGGCTGCTATAGTGTTTGCTTTGAAGATTTGGCGACATTATTTGTATGGTGAAAAGTGCCGAGTATATACCGACCACAAAAGTCTTAAGTACTTGATGTCACAAAAAGACTTGAATTTAAGATAGCGAAGATGGTTGGATTTATTGAAAGATTACGAGCTTGTTATTGATTACCATCCGGGAAAAGCGAATGTGGTTGCCGATGCTTTAAGCAGAAAATTGCTATTTGCTTTGAGAACTATGAACACTCGGTTAAAGATATCAAATGATGGTTCGATTCTAGCAGAGTTAAGAGCAAGACCGATGTTTTTACAAGAGATTTCTGAAGCTCAGAAAAATGATCAAGATTTGCAAGCCAAGAGAAAGCAATGTGAAGCTAATACGGGATCAGATTTCAGAATCGGTTCTGATGGTTGCTTGATGTTTAAAAATTAGATTTGTGTACCGAAAAATGATAAGTTGATTCAAAAGATTTTGCATGAAGCACATAATGGTTGTTTGGCGGTTCATCCGAGCAGTACGAAAATGTATAATGACTTGAAGAAAATGTACAGGTGGAGTGGAATGAAAAGACATATTTCAGAGTTTGTATCAAAGTGCTTAGTTTGTCAACAAGTGAAAGCTGAACACCAAGTACCTTCGGGATTACTCCAGCCTATCATGGTTCCTAAATGGAAATGGGATCGGATTACTATGGATTTTATATCAGGGTTACCGTTAACTCCGGGGAAGAAAAATGCCATCTGGGTAATAGTTGATAGACTAACTAAATCGACTCATTTTATTTCGGTACGTACGGATTATTCTCTTAATAAGTTGGCTGAATTGTATATCCGTGAGATTGTTAGACTTCATGGAATACCTTTGTCAATCATTTCAGATAGAGATCCAAGATTTACTTCACGGATTTGGCAAAAGTTGCAAGAGGCATTAGGTACAAAGTTAAATTTCAGCACTGCCTTTCATCCACAAACTGATGGACAATCAGAGAGAGTAATTCAGATTCTTGAAGACATGCTCAGATGTTGCATATTGGAATTTCAAGGTACTTGGGAAAGGTACTTACCGTTGGTAGAATTTGCTTATAATAATAGTTATCAGACTAGTTTGAAGATGGCACCTTATGAAGCATTGTATGGTCGTAAATGTCGGACACCATTGTATTGGACTGAACTCAAGGAAAATCAGATTTATGGAGTTGATCTAATAAAAGAAACCGAAGAAAAGGTGAAAGTGATTCGAGATTGTTTGAAAGCTGTTTCAGATAGACAGAAATCTTATGCGGATTTGAAACGAAGGGAAATCGAGTTTCAAGTTGGTGATAAGGTATTTTTGAAAGTGTCTCCATGGAAGAAAGTCCTTAGATTTGGATGGAAGGGCAAGTTAAGTCCGCGTTTTATTGGACCATATGAAATAATTGAAAAAGTTGGACCGATAGCATATCGGCTAGCATTACCACCTAAATTAGAGAAGATTCATGATGTGTTCCACGTATCTATGTTACGTCAGTATCATTCGGATCCTTCACATATAATTTCACCGACAGAAATTGAACTACGACCTGATAGGACTTACGAAGAAGAACCGATTAAGATTTTAGCTCGAGAAGTCAAACAATTAAGAAATAAAAGTGTCGCTCTCGTGAAAGTATTGTGGCAAAAGCACAGGGTAGAAGAGACTACATGGGAACCTGAATAAACTATGAGAAACCAATACCCACACTTGTTTACCGGTAAGATTTTCGAGGACGAAAATTCTTAAAGGGGGAGAGTTGTAATATCCCGAATTAGGGCCTAATCGGAATAGTGGTTTCATGACCACAAATCCGAGATAAAAATAATTATTTTATAATTATTTTGATGTTTATGATATGATTGCATGATTGTGTGAAAATTTCGTGATGAAATCCTATGCGTAAAGTGCTTAAATTGAAATTAGGGACTAAATCGAATAATTTGCAAAACTTGCATTCTAGGAGTTTTTAGTATGAAATTGTTTTGGAATATTAATGAGGAGGTCTTAAATATAAATTTGACCAATTTCTAAGTCTATGGACAAAAATTGGACATGGATGGAATTTTTGGAAAGTTTAGTAGCGAGGGCATTTTGGTCATTTAGTTATTAAAATAAATTAAAAATAAAATTAAAAGCCAATTTTTGTCCATCTTCTTCATTAGGCCGAAATTTCAAGGGTTCTCCATAGTTAGGGTTTGTTTCAAGCTTCCAAGCTCCATAGTAAGTGATTCTAAGCCTCGTTTTTAATGTTCTTTATGTTTTTGGAATCCCGGTAGCTCGATTAAGCTTATGCTAGCAATAATTCAACCTAGGGTTCATATTTGGAAAAATACCCATAGGTGAAATTTGTGTATTTTGGTGTTTTATGATAGAATATGAGGTTTTAAATTATGTTAGACAACTTGTACTACTCGGTTTTAAGCGAAAACGAGTAAAAGGGCTTAATCGGTAAAAATACCTAATAGTCATAAGTACATGTTAGAGTGTGAATTTGATGTTGCCATAGAAGGGAAAAATGATCAGCATGTCATAGAACATAAGAATAAGGGATGAAGGTTAATTCCCGAACCTAGGGGAAAAAGTGTAATTATGCAAAAGTTTAGGGGCAAAAATGTAATTTTTCCAAAGTTCATATTAAATGCTGTTTTGATGAATGTATGTATTAAATAAGATTAATTTGGCATTATAGATCAAGAGAAATGAGATTCAAGTCGCGATCGAGGGAAAAACAAAGTTTACGAAGAATAGGCTCGATTGCTAATAATTTTGTACCGAGGTAAGTTCATGTGTAAATGTAGTAACATAATTGTCATTTTAAGCAATTTAATGTTATTTATATGATATGATGCTTATTATTATCATGAAATGTTATGTTTTGTGGTTATTGTTGAATAATATGTAATTATGTGAATTATTTGATGAGTATGAATTATCACCGAGTATCGGTTCCGATATTCCGTGGAAGACAGCAAAGGTGTGTGATCGAGGAAAATGCCCGTTTGAACCTTGGGAATAGATTAGAATACAAGTGACATGTCACTAGGATGGTTGAGTTCCGAACTCATTGAGTTGAGTCCGAGTTCGTGAGATGTAACTAGGCATCCGAGCTCGTTGAGTTGAGTCCGAGTTCATTTATGGATGCGAACGCCTGAGCTCGTTGAGTTGAGTCCGAGTTCACTTATGGGCGAGTTACATGGTAGCTTGGCTACATAAGTTCCGCAGGCTATTGAGTTTGTCTAGCTGCGGGTATGGCTCTTATGTTCATGAGATCCGCGTATTCGAATTATATTCCGATGTGTTCAACGGGTGAATCTTACGTGAATAAGAAGAAGGCCTAAAACGAAGGTGACATGTTGATAAGTGTGGTAAATGAGAAAATTTGACAGGTATGTGCTTAAACCCTTGGGTTGAAAACTTGGTATGATGAAATCGTAGAAAGATATTAAATGTAATGAAACATGAATGTCTTGGTGTTGTTTATGCAAAAGATGTTGTATGTGAGATTGTGTGATTATGTTACTTGCTATTTGCATGTGAACTTACTAAGCATTTGTGCTTACTCCCTCTTTTTCTTTCATTGTATTTTTGACAAGCCAGCTTGAGAATCTGGATAGGTCGAAGACTCGTTCACACTATCCGAAGGCTTAAATTGGTAAAATGGCTTGTGTATTTTGAATGTGGCATGTATGGCAAAACACTCACTTTGTGTAATTGATCTTATGATATGCCTAGGGTTTGGTAAGAAAAGGGTTTGTAAATGATTATCCATTGGAATGGCCAATCTAAGTCATATTTGATGTTATGTATGTTTAAAATGCTATTTAGTCCATGAAAATCCTTAGTAAAGTGAAATTTGCCATAAAAGAATCGATCGACAAAGAAGATGATGTAAATTTGAAAAATCACTAAAAATAGTAGAAATGGAATTAAATGATGAGTAAGTTATGAAATTTAATCTTAATTAGTCTATTTTCATATGGATTGAACAAAACATGTATATAAATTATATTTTATGAGATATTTGAATTTTTGTGAAACAGGCCAGAGTGATTTCTTGATCCCCTATTCTGACTTTAAAAATTCATCATATATTTTAAAACAAAAATAATATTCATGCTTTATATGTACAGATTCCTTATTGAGTCTAGTTTTAAGAGAAACAAACTTCATAGTCATTGAAATTCTTTACAGAGAGATATCTGATTCGTAATATACAGAGGTCAGAGTAGTCGAACCCTGAAATAGGGGAGACTTTAACTAATAAACTGTACTAATTGGCTTGACAAAAAATTTTATAAAAAAAATTAGTAAATAGATATATGAGTCTAGTTTCAGGAAAAATTTACAGAATTGGATTTTGAGTTTCAGAACTCGAGATATGAATTTTTTAGCAACTGTGATGCAGATTGCTAGCTTGATTGGAAATTTTAAAAATAAATTGTTTGAGTTGTTTAAGTAATGTGATGCAGATTGCTAGCTTGACTGGAAATTTTAAAAATAAATTGTTTGAGCTGTTTAAGTAATGAATTAAGTCTGTTAACACCTCGTGTTCGACTCCGGGGATGGTCTCGGGTACGGGGCGTTACACATACTGACTTGGTTTCTGATTAAACACTAAGGGACACACAGACGTGTCACCAGACCGTGTGTCACATATGGCTGAGACGCACGCCCATGTCTCTGCTCTTGTGGACAAAAATAGGATATTTACCAAGCCATCTTGCTCTTCCAAATTTGCATTCATCTACAAAATCAAATGGCATATTCTAACACCTCGATTTAGACTCTAGTCGGAATAGTAGTTTCGAGACCACAAATCTGAGGTCAAAAAATTTATTTAATATTATTTTTGGTGTTTTCAATATGTGATAATGTATGTGTGAAATTTTGGTGCGTTAATTTTA